>NC_139002.1:79588775-79882285 GCF_964374135.1 Grampus griseus
CTACCACATTTGAAAATGGTATATCATGTTAATAATTAGATAATTAGATAAATTTAAGTACCTAAATTATCTTTTCAAGACTGCTCAAATGTCACCTTCCTTGACCAAACAACCTATTTAAATTGCAAACAACCACATTCTAAATCTCTACTCTCTTCATTCTCCATAAAATGTATCTCCTACTAATATATCATATAATATTTTAAATGTTAACATCTCCCTACTAGAGTATAAGCTCCATAAAGGGCTCTATTTTGTTCTCTGAGGTACTCGTAGTACCTAGACGTTTCTGTCCATAGTAGACATTCAACAAATTAAATTATATGAGTTCTAGGGGTTTCTTTCAACTTTATAATCTATGTTTAAATCTTGTTTTACTGAGAAAAAAGGAAAACGAAAAGAAAAATTTCCAAGATTTTTTTTAAAAAGCTGAAATATTTATCTACCTCCAAACACGTTTTCCCATCTAAATAAAAACTGAAATTTATATTTCATTCTATTAGATTCTCGAATTCATTATAGCTAAACCTGACAGTAGTTAAAACTTTATTCATTCATTCTACATACACTTAACAAATTTGAAAAATGGTGATTTGCAAGTTTAAGAGGCAAATTTCAGAGTCCAGCAGAGAACATCATTTGATATTAAAACAGACTAATGGCACAACACGTCTACAATAAACAAACAGAACACTTAAAGTGAATGTGTAGTTGGGAGGGTAATTGAGAGTGAGGCTCAAGGTCCTTTGTTAAACATCCTTAGATACCAAGCAACCCCTCCATTTTAGAATGGCAAAGGGGAAAACCACCAGCATGATCTACTATGAACTTGATTTTGTTAAATAAGCATAAAAGGAAGGAATTTCTTGTTTGTTTCAGGCTTCTGACCATTAAAATAGAACTTTTGAATAAGTTTCAAAAGGGAACAGAACCTACTATGTGTCTGACACTTTCATATATCATATCGTTTTGGTCCCTATACAGCTATAAAAATCTGTTAAAATGAGTGTCAATAGTCCCACCTTGCAAATGGAAGAAAATGCACATAGAAATACTTTGTCCAAATCAAGATCAAGTTCACACAGTCACTAAGCGGTGGTTTTAGCCTCAAATTCTAGGTGACTAAAATCTATGCTCTTTGTACTGAGTGTGTCTAACAAAGACAATTTCTACTTACTCACTTTTCCAGGTTTGATGGGGAGACTTTTTTTTTTTTTTTTTTCCGGTACGCGGGCCTCTCACTGTTGTGGCCTCTCCCGTTGCGGAGCACAGGCTTCGGATGCGCAGGCTCAGCAGCTATGGCTCACGGGCCCAGCCGCTCCGTGGCATGTGGGATCCTCCCGGACTGGGGCACGAACCCCCGTTCCCTGCATCGGCAGGCGGACTCCCAACCACTGCGCCACCAGGGAAGCCCGGGGAGACTTTTAAAAAGTAATAGAGAAAAATCTGGGGTTATCTATCCTGTCAACCTGAACATGGATAATCAACACATCTCCAGCAAAACAGAGAAGTGATAATCAAGGCTCCTTGCATTGATCCTGTGATATTGTCACATCCTCAAGTATCTTATAAATAAACAAATAACATTTCAATTAAATTCAAGCAAAATTTAATGTTGAGTGATTTTTGTTATTCAGATTCTTTGGAAATATACTCAAACATACAGTATAGTTAGCAAGCTCAGAGGCAATTTTATCAGTTACCATGGAAACTCTTTAGTCCCTCATTTCCTATCAATTCCAACGGTCCTCATGCTATCCCTGCTATCACTAGGCACCACCATGAATGAATGACTTTTGTATATTTCTTAAACTGAAATTAACTGGTTATGTTTCATCACTAAGAATATACAAATAAATATGTCCCAGCCTCAAAGGCAACGTCAAAAGAAAATTTCGCAAAATGTGTAGTACGATGGTAATTACAACGTATAGTTTTCCAATAGGGACTTGTTTGAAGCCATGATTTGGGTGATTATGTTCTCAAGTGTTTAGTGACAAATAAAAGACGCTGTTTTCCTCTTTAATAAGAAATCAAGATGGTAATAACGGAGGTCCATCCACACTGGTCACAGGTCATTCCCTCTTCTTCAAGTATTGAGTTTTTCAGTGATATTTGTGTGTGCCTTTTGGAATTCCATTTCTAGGAAATAATTCTTAGAAATTTTATTCTAACTCTATATCTTCTAATTTATTCTAAGACTTGCTTTCCTTACTCGCTAAGTTCCCAGGTCCTGGATGGTATTTTATTTTGGTTCATGATACATGGAAAATTCGTCATAAAAAGAACTCCCCTCAGAATTCAGTTTTTCAGTTTTCTAAAATTTAAATTTTTAGAAATTGTTTAAATTAATTATAAAATATTCTTCTTACATTAAAAGCAGAAAGAACTGAATGCAAATCTCATCTCAGTAATCTACCAACCTTATGACCTTGGGAAAGTTGTTTTATGTCTTCAGGATGAAAATCAGGATAATGCCAAAGCAGGGGAATAAGCTGGTGCAATTTGCCAGCATGGCTTTCTGCAGGAGGTCAGTGGGCATACCTGTACAAGTTCCATGTAAAGATTTTTAGCTGGTCCTCCCTTGCTGGGTACCTTGAATTTATTTTATTTATATCTCTTTTTTTTTCTTGAAGCTTACTCTCGGTGGCCCTGCTTATGGTTTGGGGGTGAATTTAACAGTCAAGTGATTGACACATACTTAAGTGTATCAAGTGAAAGTGTATAAGTGATAGCTCTTATTCTTAATAATGAAGACTGGAGAATTTGAGTCACAGCTAGGCTCAAATTTTTCTTCAGGTATTTATTAATTTTATCACCTTAACAAGTTATTTCATTTCTTTGAAACTCAACTCCTCATCTTTAACATAGAAATAAGACCTTTTTCATTGTATTGTTTTCTGTATTAAAGATGTATGTCAACTATCTTATGCAGAGTTGGGCATATTATAGGAACTTCAGTAATGATATCTATCCATTACCTCTATGATTGACAGCTGTCACATTTCAGCATTTGCACCAGGAACTTCCGATACTATCCTGGGAAGAACAAAGCCTAGACAAATAACATAGAAGCTACCATACTATCACTCGTAAATATTTATCCCGCAACCAGAGGGACAGAAGTCATATTTCTGATTTGCGGTTCCCTTGGCTTTTGCTCTATTCTTTGTCTTCAATGTCTAGATTATGGAAATTTTCTCAATTTCATTGCACTGATGATATTCATCATTTTGTACCTTTTGTAACACTTTCTTCTTTCTTTTCAAATGAGCACTTTGTCAATCCTAACCCCCAAATCCGTCTCATCCTCCCCTTCCCCACCCCCGTGTCCACATGTCTGTTCTCTATGTCTGCGTCTCTATTCCTGCTCTGCAAATAAGTTCATCTGTACCATTTTTCTAGATTCCACATATATGTGTTAATATATGATATTTGTCATTCTCTTTCTGACTTACTTCACTCTGTATGACAGACTCTAGGTCCATCCACATCTCTACAAATGACCCAATTTCATTCCTTTTTATGGCTGAGTAGTATTCCACTGTATATATGTGCCACATCTTCTTTATCCATTCATCTGTTGTTGGACATTCAGGTTGTTTCCATATCCTGGCTATTGTTTCCTGGCTATTGTAAATAGTGTTGTAATGAACACTGGGATACATGTGTCTTTTTGAATTTTGGTTTTCTCAGGGTATATGCTCAGTAGTGGGATTGCTGGGTCATATGGTAGTTCTATTTTTAGTTTTTTAAGGAACCTCCTTACTGTTCTCCATAGTGGCTGCATCAATTAAGATTGACATATATACACTACCATGTGTAAAATAGATAGCTAGTGGGAACCTGCTGTATAGCACAGGGGGCTCAGCTCGGTGCTCTGTGATGACTTAGATGGGTGGGATTGGGGGGACAGGTGGGGGGGAGGTCCAAGAGGGAGGGGATATATGTATACGTATAGCTGATTCACTTAGTTGTACAACAGAAACTAACACAACATTGTAAAGCAACTATATGCCAATAAAAAAATTAATTTAAAAAAATGAGCTCTTTGTACCTTGGGATGAGAACTTCCTTATGAACGTGCTAAAAATTTTAGCTCAGCTGAAATCTGTCAGGCAAGCCAGCAGCTGACTTTGTTTGCGATGCTGTAGGTATTTGCAGCCATTATGATTTTAAGTAATTTCTTGTCATTTCTATACATTAGAAAAGCAAGCGTATGGCCCATTTTTCAAATGTTTTAAGCTTTCCCAAGTCAACGTTATTTCATTTCCCCTATGAAGCAAAAACGTTATGGGATATCATAACAACTAGAACTTAGGGAAGAATGTATAAGAAAGCACATTTGCAAATGATCTTGCTGTGCACTATATTTTTAAATTGTAGAGGATTAGAAAGAAAGGTTTATGGAAAAACGTTTACAGTATCAGTGCCTTCATGGGACAAACATGAGTTGAAGAAGCTAATTTCTGCTTGTTTTAAAATCACTGGAGGATCCAGAATGTTCTGGTTTCCAGCCCCCACATTCTGGCAATGTCTGCAACGGGTAAATGCTTGAGATCCAGAAGGGGCACATCCTCCAACGTCTTGTGAAAATACACGCTCCAAAACAGGATTCTCACTGCAGTGGAGGAAAACCTACGCACTGCAGCTGATTTGCTTTGATGCCCTGATTTCTGCCACTAAGCCTGACTTCTTAATATGTCTATTTTTAGTCACCAAGGAATGAAAATGCACCTAATGCCCTTGGGATTAAAGTTAACCTCACCGTCAAAGGAGGAAAAGCAGAGAGCAAGTAGAACTCACAGTACCGCTATTAAAAACATTTGTGCTGGGCTTCCCTGGTGGCGCAGTGGTTGAGAGTCCGCCTGCGGATGCAGGGGACCCGGGTTCGTGTCTCGGTCCGGAAGATCCCACATGCCGCGGAGCGGCTGGGCCCGTGAGCCATGGCCGTTGAGCCTGCGCTTTCAGAGCCTCTGCTTCGCGACGGGAGAGGCCACAACAGTGAGAGGTCCGTGTACCGCAAAAACAAACAAACAAACAAAAATTTGTGCTTGATTTTGTCTTTGTGTTAAATCGAAAAGCTTCTATATAATTTAGGTATAAGAATCAACTGAAAAAACAAACAAAAGAATCACTGACACTGTTCCTACTCAAAAGGAACAATTCTATTTTTAGGGATGGTGGCTCTGTCTGTCCATTTATTGTACACCTTACATTCTGTTTCCCTAAGAGTGGCCTTATACTTGATTAAAGGATTCTGGTTTTGAGTAACAACCTGAACTTGCAAATCTGAATTAAATACAAAAAGTGGCGGGGGTGGGGGAAGCTTTTAAAATCCAGTGAGTGACCTTGTCAGGCAGAAGTAAATATTTTTAAGAAGACAGGGTGTCATGGTGGACAGCTCATGACTTTGATCAAATCTGGATTCTTTCCCAAGTTCTGCTCTGCACTACAGCTTTGAAGAAAGTTGTGAAAACTGAGACCTATTGTCCACAGCTGTGAAATGAGTATAACACTATGAAAGACAGTCGTTTGGATTAAATAAGATAATGCTTGTAAAGTAGTTAAGGCGATTAATACAGAACTAGGCCTACAGGTGGGGTAACTCAATAAATGGTCTTACTGCTTAGGATATAAAGTTTACAAATATGCGCCTTATAAGAAAATCTTACTACTTCACTAAAAATTTTAAAACTTTTACTCAGCAATTTGCACACTACCAAGACAATTTTCCCTTCCGTTAAAGATTTATTTTTGGACTTTGGCTTTTGTTAATAAGTGTTTTATCTAGTAAAAAGATGTTGCTGCCTAGCTATATCAAAGGTCACCGGTCACAAGCATAAGACATAAATTTAGCTGTGACTTCATAAATTGTAAAGTTTCATTGCAGGCAATAGTCACTGAGTGTGAAGGAAAAGTATCAATACTACTTGTGAGAATAAAAAAGACATTCTCAACAATTTTTAGAATCTGAATCATCTTGGATAAAACATTTCCATAAATTGATTTCACATCCCATCTTCCCAGGGAATCAAAGGCTCATTGAGCGGGCATATTATGCAATCTTGTTCCCAAGTCCAGCCCATGGGAAAGAGCTTACAGGAGGGAAAAGAGAAAAAAAGAAATGTACCTTTACTATGTGCTGATCAAAGTGCTGCACACTGCATGACAAACCAAAATATCATCTGAGGTCCCCTTGCTTCTTGAGATGGAATTCTTAATTTACTCAGAGCCCCACTAATTAAACTACGTATGAATACCAGGAGACATCTGTACAATTTTGTTAATTCTCAGGAACCTATCTTTTCTATGGTCATCTGTACCTCCAGTGAGAACATAAGACTAGATAAAGGAGAGCTTGGGGAACCTGGGGAAACCTCTGTTAGGTAACACCTTGGCCAGGACTCCAGGGAATGGTGCAGATTTACTGCTAGAATGGTTCCTAGAAGATCGAAAAAAGTAATGACCCGTGATGAAAGAAGTTGAAGTCTGCATCGCCAAGGCAGATGGTGGAGAAAGGATAAAATGGCTCAGGACCCCTATCTAATCATAATAAAAATATCAGTCAAATGTAAATTGAGAAACATTCTATAAAACAAGTACGCCTCGGGCTTCCCTGGTGGCGCAGTGTTTGGGAGTCCGCCTGCCGATGCAGGGGACACGGGTTCGTGCCTCGGTCCGGGAGGATCCCACATGCCGCGGAGCGGCTGGGTCCGTGAGCCATGGCCGCTGAGCCTGCGCGTCCTGAGCCTGTGCTCCGCAACAGTGAGAGGCCCGCGTACCGCAAACAAACAAACAAACAAGTACGCCTCAAATCTGTCAAGGTTATCAGAAACAAGGAAAGTCTGAGAAACTGTCACTGCCTAGAGGAGGCTAAATAAAGAGATGACATAATGTCATGGAATATTCTGGATGAGATCCTACAGCAGGAAAAGAACATTAGGTAAAAATCAAGAAAATCCAAATGAAGTATGGACTTTAGTTAATAAAAATGTATTAATAATAGTTTATTAGTTGTGACAATTGTAACATCATAATGTGAGAAATTAATAATAGGGGAAACTGGCTGGGGGATATATGAGAACTCTGTACTACCTTTGTACCTTTTCTGTATAACTAAAACTATTCTAAAATTAAAAGTTTATTCAGAAAAAAATAGAATCGGGTAAGTGAGCAAGCTGGACAGGTATATTATAGGCACCCGGAAGACTCAGCAGAGGATTAGGCTTCACCAGAGGTGCCCTGAAGAAAAGAAGCTAGATGTCAGCCTTAACTGCCAGAAGCTAAGATGTCACAATTGTTATAACAAATGGCAAGGCCAGAGTGGCAGTCAAGGAGGCTTAAATCAGTGAGAATTATGGACATGTAAATAGAGGATAGTGCCTCTAAGGGTAATGATACCTGGAGATCTGAGGAATCAGCATGTTTCCTAAAGTCTGAATTACTGTGAGTCCCCTGGGTTCATTAACTCACCTGGTAGTCACTTCCTCAGTCCATGAATGTGTACTTGCGACTGACATCCTTGGCTATTGGAGTATCCACCACACTAAGTCCCTTGGCCTATGGGGTAATTACCAGCACAGTAAGGAAAACAAGTGGAAACCTCTGAAACTTCATCCCAAGTCTGGCCAAAATAGTAAATTTAAAGCAATATCACATCCCAGAGGAGATGACAGAGAGATTAAAACATTACAAGATTTAAGGAAGGCAGGAGTGAGAGTCATTCTCCTAGTTCTATTTCATTTGTTAGACTGAGCTCCTATAAAAACCAAATGGATCCTAGAGAATGGTGTAGACGATCACAAGCTCAACCAAGGAGTAGCTACAACCAGCGTTACCATGGCAAACGAGATATTTCTGTGACAGTAGATTGATATAGTATGACTTTGGGTACATGATATGTGACCACTAATTTGGTGAATGTATTCCTTTCAATCCCACCACAATTGAGGATCAGAAACAGTTGACACAGTAAAGAGATGGCAATATATTTACAATTTTATCCCAGAGTTATGTTGACTCTCCTTTTCTTTGTCATAATATAGTAAAGAGATTTGGGCTTTTCTGACATCCTGCAAAATATGACACTGATCTAGTATATCACTGACATCACATTGATCAGCTAGAATAAGGAGGAGGTGACTTACATGCAAAAGCCTTTGAGACATAAGTGCTACAGAGGCACGTAGATCAACCTTAAGAATATTTAGAGACCTGCCACTACGGTGAAACATTTTGGGGGAGCCAGAGGTCAGAGATGTGTCAGGACATTTCTTTAAAGTAAAAGACAAATTATGAATCTTGCATCCTCTTCCACAAAGAAATCTAATTCCTGGAAATCTCTTTTGTTCTGGAGGTAACCCATTTCACAGCTAGGAATACTGCTCTGACCTATATATTGCATGCCATGAAAGAATGTCAGCATTGACTGGGAACCAGAGAAATAAAGATCTAAGCTGCAGTGTAAGTGGGCCTGCCACTTGGGTCACATGACCTGGCAGAATCTATGATTTTGGAGATGTCATTCGTGGAAAAAGATGTACTAAAGAATTTGTGTCAGACCCCTGCGAGAGAATCAACACGTAGACTCCTAGGTCCTGAACCCTGGTAGAGACAGAAATGTTGCATATTTTTGGAACTTCTCATCATGAACTGGATGGATGGACCAAGTCATAAAGCCAGGCAGTAGTTCCAACTGAAATCCATGAGAAGACAGAACTATTTTTTATTCAGGATCGAGTATAGGCAGAACCAAGTTTGGTTTAAGGATCAGTCAACTTGGTATGTAATGGAAAACAAAAATGGACAGTGGCTGCAATACAGCCCCCCTGAGGGTGGCCTCTGAAGTGCGCTGTTACTCAAGTAGATCTATAAGCCACTTGGTGGCGAGATGATTATTTTGGGCCCCTTCCAACTGGGAAAGTGATTCATTCTCAGAGTGGGCGTTTAATCCAAATGTGGGTTTTTCTTTTCTGTCCACAGAGCATCAGACAGCACCACCCAAAGTGAGAATACTGCTTTCTCTTCTTGATTCGCACTCATAAACTTGCACTAGGGCTTTTAATGTGGAGCAGACTTCACTAAAGCTTTGGGAAGATGAGGGTGGGAGGATTGTTTACATAACCACATGCAAACAACTTGAATACCATCCATCCCTTTTCTTAAAAGGGTTTTGTTTTGTTTTGTTGTCTGCCATTGTACACTTTGGTTATTCATCTTCTCTCTTCTTTTCTTTCTTCCTCTCTCTTTCTCCCGAGGAGCAAAATCCCTCAACCAACTAATCAAATAAAAATTCTCCCATTTTCTTCTTCAGAGTAATTCGGTTCTGTACAGTTCCAACCGACTAACTCAGTTCTGAGCCTCCCTTTGACCAATAAAAAAGGTAAAGAAAGCTTTGAATTGCTACTGTAAGAACCCAATCCTTGTTTGCTGTGGAGCAGGGTGTTTGATCTTCCAGATAGAGATATAATAAAGTCCATGTTGATGATGCTGTAAACAAAATCTTTGAACTCTATATCTTAGGAGATATAAACTAATATAAAATTTAGTTATATGCTATTCTGATTCCAGATTTAGGTGCAGGCAGTATCTATTTTTCCTAAAAGATAACGTTGTAAAATCTGAGCATAAACTTATTTTAGGGAGGACAAAATAAAATATGTTTTAAAATATGTTTTAAATCACTCAGAGAAGAAAACCCATGGTTGGGTTTTGGAAGACCTGGTTCAATTTCCACTAATTAGCCTGTGCTTTAGTTTCATCTACAGAATGAAAGTGCATATAATAATAATGCTTACCCTTCCTGCCTCAAGACATTGATATGACACCTAAATGATAAAATTAATTTGATAATACAAAACAGTGTAGAATTATTTGAGTTTGCTAAATTAGATTTGAATAAGACTTCCATCATCAGAGACATTATTATATATCTGCACACATACATATGAACATCTTATAAGTATATACAGACTCTATATTCAAAATTGTTGGTAGTGATGGTGTTTTGGAGCCCATAGTTCTAGACAACAGATTGGCAAACTATGTCCCTAAGGCCAAATTCAACCCTTGTTTGATTTGCTTGTCATTATAAATAAAATGTTACTGGAACACAGCCCTGCCCTCTCATTTACTTTTTTGTTTTTTACCTTTTTTTAATTGCATTTTATTTTTTATGTTTTTAATTTAATTTTACTTATTTTTATACAACACATTCTTATTAGTTACCTATTGTATACATATTAGTGTATACAGGTCAATCCCAATCTCCCAGTTCATCCTACCACCACCACCCCACCCTGCTTTCCCTCCTTGGTGTCCATACGTTTGTTCTCTACATCTGTGTCTCAATTTCTGTCTTGCAAACCAGTTCATCTGTACCATTTTTCTAGATTCCACATATATGCTGGGAGGTAAACTTTCCTCTGAAGATAAGGAGACCATGGAAAAAGCCGTAGAAGAAAAGATTGAGTGGCTGGAAAGTCACCAAAATGCTGACATCAAAGATTTCAAAGCTAAAAAGAAGGAGCTAGAAGAAATTGTTCAGCCAATTATCAGCAAACTCTATGGAAGTGAAGGCCTTCCCCCAACCAGTGATGAGGAACCAGCAGACAAAGATGAGTTGTAGACACTGCACTGCTAGGGCTGTAATATTGTAAATAACTGGACTCAGGAACTTTTGTTAGGAGAAAATTGAGAGAACTTAAGTCTCGAATGTAATTGGAATCTTCACCTTGGAGTGGAGTTGAAAATGCTATAGCCCAAGTGGCTGTTTACTGCTTTTCATTAGCAGTTGCTCACATGTCTTGGGGTGGCGGGAAAAGGAGGAATTGGCTCTCATCAAAAGTGGGTAAAAAAACTGGGTTAGGAGTGTGTGTTCACCTTGAAAAAGTTCTATTTAACAATTGGGTCATGATATTTGTTTTTCTCTTTCTGACTTACTTCATTCTGTATGACAGTCTCTAGGTCCATCCATGTCTCTACAAATAACCCAATTTCATTCCTGTTTATGGCTGAATATTATTCCATTGTATATATGTACCACATCTTCCTTACCCATTCATTTCTCTATGGGCATTTAGGTTGCTTCCATGACCTGGCTATTGTAAATAGTGTTACAGTGAACATTAGGGTGTATGTGTCTTTTTGAATTATGGTTTTCTCTGGGTATAATCCCAGTAGTGGGATTACTGGGTCATATGGTAATTCTATTTTTAGTTTTTTAAGGAACCTCCATACTGTTCTCCATAGTGGCTGTATCAATTTACATTCCCACCAACAGTGCAAGAGGGTTCCCATTTCTCCACACCCTCTCAAGCATCTGTTGTTTGTAGATTTTCTGATGATGCCCATTCTAACCTGTGTGAGGTGATACCTCATTGTAGTTTTGATTTGCATTTCTCTAATAATTAGTGATGTTGAGCAGCCTTTCATGTGCCTGTTGGCCATCTGCATGTCTTCTTTGGAGAAGTGTCTATTTAGGTCTTCCACCCACATTTTGATTGGGTTGTTTGGTTTCTTAATATTGATCTGCATAACCTGTTTATATATTTTGGAGATTTAATCCTTTTTCCATTGATTCATTTGCATATATTTTCTCCCATTCTGAGACTTGCCTTTTCATCTTGTTTATAGTTTCCTTTGCTGTGCAAAAGTTTTGAAGTTTCATTAGGTCCCATTTGTTTATTTTTGCTTTTATTTCCATTTCTCTAAGAAGTGGGTCAAAAAAGATCTTGCTATGATTTATGTCAAAGAGTGTTCTTCCTATGTTTTCCTCTAAGAGTTTTATAGAGTCCAGTCTTACATTTAGGTCTTTAATCCATTTTGAGTTTACTTTAGTGTATGGTGTTAGAGAGTGTTCTAATTTCATTCTTTTCCATGTAGTTGTCCAGCTTTCCCAGCACCATTTATTGAAGAGACTGTCTTTTCTCCATTGTATATCTTTGCCTCCTTTGTCATAGATTAGTTGACCAGAGGTGGATGGGTTTATCTCTGGAATTTCTATCTTGTTCCATTGATTTATATTTCTGTTTTTATGCCAGTACCATATTGTCTTGATTACTGTAACTTTGTAGTATAGTCTGAAGTCAGGGAGTCTGATTCCTCCAGCTCCATTTATTTCCCTCAAGTTTGCTTTGGCTATTCGGGGTCTTTTGTGTCTCCATACAAATTTTAAGATTTTTTTGTTCTAATTCTGTAAAAAGTGCCATTGGTAATTTGATAGGGATTGCACTGAATCTGTAGATTGCTTTGGGTAGGACAGTCATTTTCACGGTATTAATTCTTCCAATCCAAGAACATGGTATATCTCTCCATCTGTTTGTGTCATTTTGATTTTTTTCTTCAGTGTCTTATAGCTTTCTGAGTACAGGTTTTTTGCCTCCTTAAGTAGGTTTATTCTTAGTTATTTTATTCTTTTGGTTGCAGGGTTAAAGGGATTGTTTCCTTAATTTCTCTTTCTGAACTTTCATTGTTAGTTTATAGGAATGCAAGAGATTTCTGTGCATTAATTTTGTATCCTGCAACTTTACCAGTTTCATTGATTAGCTCTAGTAGTTTTCTGGTGGCATATTGGGATTATCTATGTATAGTATCATGTCATCTGCAAACAGTGACAGTTTAACTACTTCTCTGATTTGTATTCTTTTATTTCTTTTTCTTCTCTGAATGGCATGGCTAAGACTTCTGAAACTGTATTAAATAATAGTGGTGAGGGTGGACATCCTTGTCTTTTTCCTGATCTTAGAGGAAATGCTTTTGGTTTTTCACCATTGAGAATGTTGTTTGCTATGGGTTTGTCATATTTGGCCTTTATTATGTTGAGGTAGGTTCCCTGTATGCCCTGTATGAATCAGTGATATCTTGGTTATTTAATAATGTATTGTTTAGCCTCCATGTGTTTGTGTTTTTTACATTTTTTCCCAGTAATTTGTTTCTAATGTCATAGCATTGTGGTCGGAAAAGAGGGTTGATATGATTTTAGTTTTCTTAAATTTACCAAGGCTTGATTTGTGATCCAAGATGTGATCTACCCTGGAGAATGTTCCATGTACACTTGAGAAGAAAGTGTAATCTGCTGTTTTCAGATCAAATGTCCTATAAATATCAACTAAATCTGTCTTGTCTATTGTGTCATTTAAAGCCTGTGTTTCCTTATTAATTTTCTATCTAGATGATCTGTCCATTGGTGTAAGTGAGGTGTTAAAGTCCACCACTATTATTGTGCTACTGTTGATTTCCTGTTTTGTAGCTGTTAGCATTTGACTTATGTATTGACGTGTTCCTATGTTGGGTGCATAGATATTTAGACTTGTTATATCTTCTTCTTGGATTGATCCCTTGATCATTATGTTGTGTTCTTCCTCGTCTGTTGTAACATTCTTTATTTTAAAATCTATTTTATCTGATATGAGTATTGCTACTCCAGCTTTCTTTTGACTTCCATTTGCATGGAATATTTTTTCCATCCCCTCACTTTCAGTCTGTATGTGTCTCTAGGTCTGAAGTGGGTCTCTTGTAAATAGCCTATATATGGGTCTTGTTTTTGTATCCATTCAGCAAACCTGTGTCTTTTGGTTGGAGCATTTAATCCATTCACATTCAAGGTAATTATCGATATATATGTTCCTATTATTATTTTCTTAATTGTTTTGGTTTTGTTTTTGTAGGTCCTTTTCTTCACTTTTGTTTCCTTCTTAGAGAAGTTCCTTTAGCATTTATTGTAGAGCTGGTTTGGTGGTGCTGAATTCTCTTAGCTTTTGCATGTCTGTAAAGCTTTTGATTTCTCCATCGAATCTGAACGAGATCCTTGCTGGGTAGAGTAATCTTGGTAATAGGTTCTTCCCTTTCATCACTTTAAATATATCATGCCACTCCCTTCTGACTTGTAGAGTTTCTGCTGAGAAATCAGCTGTTAACCTTATGGGAGTTCCCTTGTATGTTATTTGTCATTTTACACTTGTTGCTTTTAATAATTTATCTTTGTCTTTAATTTTTTTCAGTTTGATTAGTATGTGTCTCGGTGTGTTTCTCCTTGGGTTTATCCTGCCTGGGACTCTCTGTGCTTCATGGACTTGGGTGGCTATTTCCTTTCCCAAGTTAGGGAAGTTTTCGACTACTATCTCTTCAAATATTTTCTTGGGTCTTTTCTCTCTCTCTTCTCCTCCTGGGAACCCTATAATGTGAATGTTGGTACGTGTAATGTTGTTGCAGATGTCTCTTAGGCTGTCTTCATTTCTTTTCATTCTTTTTTCTTTATTCTGTTCCACAGCAGTGAATTCCACCATTCTGTCTTCCAGGTCACTTATCCATTCTTCAGCCATTCTTCAGTTTTTCTGCTGTTGTTTCCTTCTAGTGTATTTTTCATTTCAGTTATTGTATTGTTCATCTCTGTTTGTTTGTTCTTTAACTCTTCTAGGTGTTTGTTTTTTAATTCTTCTATGTCTTTGTTAAACATTTCTTGCATCTTCTCAATCTTTGTCTCCATTCTTTTTCCGAGGACCTGGGTCATCTTCACTTCACAATTATTCTGAATTCTTTTTCTGGATGGTTGCCTATCTCCACTTCATTTAATTGTTTTTCGGGTGTTTTATCTTCTTCCTTCATATGGTACATAGTCCTCTGCCTTTTCATTTTGTCTATCTTTCTGTGAATGTGATTTTCGTTCCACAGGCTGCAGAATTGTAGTTCTTCTTGCTTCTGCTGTCTGCCCTCTGGTGGATGAGGTTATCTAAGAGGCTTGCATAAGCTTCCTGATGGGAGGGACTGGTGGTGGGTAGAGCTGGGTGTTTCTCTGGTGAGCAGAACTCAGTAAAACTTCAATCCACTTGTCTGCTGATGGGTGGGGCTGAGATGCCTCCCTGTTGGTTGTTTGGCCTGAGGCGAACCAGCACTGGAGGCTACAGGCTCTTTGGTGGGGTTAATGGTGGCCTCCAGGAGGGCTAATGCCAAGAAGGATTTCCCTGAATTTCTTCTGCCATTGTGTCCTTGTCCCTGTGGTGAGCCACATCCAACCGCTGTCTATGCAAGACACCCTCCAACACTAGCAGGTAGGTCTGGTTCAGTCTCCTGTGAAGTCATTGCTCCTTTCCCCTTGGTCCTGATGCACACACTACTTTGTGTGTGCCCTCCAAGCATGGAGTCTCTGTTTTCCCCGGTCCTGTCAAAGTCCTGTAATCAAATCCCACTAGCCTTCAAAGTCTGATTCTCTGGGAACTCCTCCTCCTGTTACTGGACCCCCAGGTTGGGAAGCCTGACGTGGGGCTCAGAACCTTCACTAGAGTGGGTGGGCTTCTGTAGTATAAGTGTTCTCCAGTTTGTGAGTCACCCACCCAGCGTTTATGGGGATTTGATTTTATTGTGATTGCACCCCCTGTACCATCTCATTATGGCTTCTCCTTTGTCTTTGGATGTGGGGTACCTTTTTTAGTTTGTTCCAGTGTCTTCCTGTCAATGATTGTTCAGCAGTTATTTGTGATTCGAGTTCTCTCGCAAGAGGGAGTAGGTGCATGTCCTTCTACTCTGCCATCTTGAACCAGTCCTCACCACTCATTTACTATTGTCTGTGGTTGCTTTCCTACTACAATGACAGAGTTCATTAGTGCAACAGAGACTTTATGGGTCACAAACCTAAAATATTTACTGTTTGTTCATTTACAGAAAAAATTTGCCAGCCCCTGCTCTAGATACTAGAAAAATATATTTACATGCTGTGGTCTAATCTGCATTGTGAAGTGGAGACTCATGCCATTTTCCAGATCATTCAAGCCCCAAACAAGTTCTTTTCATTATGTCATTATTTTGGATGGAAGAGTTTTAAGGTCTGAGTGAGTCAGACAATTGGTCATTTCTCCAACTTACTTCTGCTGCTCATAATTCATTGGACTAGGTAATTTTCAAATATTTTTACAAGTCTCTCTCTTTCCAGATCTCTCTCAGAAATTACAGAAAGTACAAGGAATCATTCTTCCCCATTCTGCTTCCTACTTAACAGCAAATATATGCTGTGAAATCATGACAAGATAAAAATGTATGCCTATCCCACCATCACACATTTATTTATAAGATGACTTCCTTCTTTGGCAGTGAATGTGCCTATTAACAAAGGTATAAGAACATGCTTGTGTTTTTGCTAGAGCTCAAAAATGAATGATGGCATTAATCAGCAAAGAAGTATAGTGAACCATCCCCTGTTTGTGCTTTACAAAAAGTAGTTAGTGTTAGTTGTTTCTTTATCCAGTAGGTTTTAACTTGATGTAAAGATTTGGGGGCCATTATAGAAGAAAGGAAGTTTACATTTTACAAGTAATTTGAAGTTATGTAATTCATTGATTTCAGACTTCATTAAAAAATAACTTTTGATCAGAAACAAAAGATATGACAGACACACTCACATTGACATTTGGAATTAAAATGTAAACATCAGACAAATATATCAAATCTCAACTCTGGCAGCTTCCAACTCTGTTTTTCCCTGACAGCAACGGTTATATGTTAAAGAGAAGATTACACAAAAAGTCTGCAGACTGGTGATGAAGTGGAGCCTGCTCTCAGCATATCAACCTCTATGAAACAGAACTATCCATAAAAAGGGCTAATTATAACTCAAAGATTTGCTCTGAGACTCAAATAAGACTGGATCCATGAACAGATTTTAAAAATTGGATTTGGTCAAGTGTGACACAGAATTACTAGAACCACACTGTCATGTGCTCTGATATATGAAATGGTTAGACCACATGAGTATAAACTCTGACTTTACTACTTACTAGTTCTGTAACTTTGTGCAAGTTACTTAGTCTCTTTGGGATTTTGTCTCCTTATTTATAAAATACAAATTCTATTAGTAACCACAGATGTTTATTCATTTTAAATGAGAAAAGATATACAAAGTGCATAGCCCAATGTCCGATGACTGATAAGGATTTAATAAATACTAGGACATAATGAATACAATTATTATTATATTATTGTATCATATAAGCCATAATTATATTATTGTATTATAAAAGACCTCCATCTTGGATGCCTATTATGCTTAAGCAGTAGCTCATGCCTCCTAAGAGTTTAGCTAGAGCCTTTGCAAATTGGCATCTTGTAGCAAATTAAATATTATTGTGCCAAGAAAGTTGTAAATTGTCTTTTAAACTCTTTCTTAAAATTTTACAACCCAGCATTAAAAAATTTCCATCACACTTCTAATATATATTTTGTCTACTTAAATGTTATTTACATGTACTAATATGTTATGCACATTTTAAAGCATATTTAAATATAAACATTTAAGAGAAGATATGATATATGTTAGAATCTTTCAGAAGTAGATTGGAAAGAAAGCCATGGGTACACCTGATTGTGAGCTGGATGGTGAGGGTTTGAAACTATGTTTACTGAATTAACATGTACTTTGTGAGTAACAGTGGTAATTAACAAATATTGAATATTAAGTATTTCCAGGCACAGTGCTAAGCAAATTACATATGCTCTCATGCAATCCATACAACCCCCTCTGAGGTAGGTAATAATTTTGTACCTCATTTTATGTTTGAGGAATATGAAAATAAGGAGGTTAAGTAACTTGTCCAAAGTTTCTATCTAAGTAAGCTATAGAGTGATACTTTGCAACCATATATCCCGCCCATGACCAGTGCTCTTCCCCTTGGCAAAATCATAATAATGATAATTACTATCTCCATTGTTATAAAATGCTATATTACTGAGTACATCTTATGTGCCAGAACTTTACTAAGTGTTGCTTGTAGGTAACAGGATAAAAGTTTTGTTCAGGTATCTCCTTTGATAAGTAAGCCACATTGGAGGAAGTGAAAATCTAAGGATATATGTCAACAGAAGTCAAAGAAGCAAGAGAGAAATTAATTACTTTGGACAATGGTGAATGAAGTTGCAAAAGACTAAAAAGATAAAAGGAAAAGAGAGAAATAAGCTAGATGATTTGAGGTTAGGTTACACTGAAATGTGAAATGATGAGAGAAAAAGTCCCTTATGATGTGCACTTTAAACAACAACAACATCTAATTTTTAATTAGAAATTTTGTTCTCCCAAATCTTCAGTGATTTTTACTACACACTTAAGTGTCCTGTATTTATTTAATCTCCCTCTCAATCCCCTCTTATCCTTCCTTCTCTCCCTTTCTCTTTCCTGATATTCAAGGAGGGAACTGTGTTTCTGAGAAAACCATTACAGAACTGACAAGAGCATGAGAGAGAAGGTGAGAGTGTTCACATACTTAAACAAATTAAGAAAAAGCAAAAAGCTCAGCATGAGAGTTGACCATGAGAATATAAAACTCGGTCCCATCTGAGAAGAGATTTGAAATTCCAGGGAGTGTACAATGGAGCTCCAATTAAATCTTATTAGATCTGGAGGGTTGCATAATGTTAGAACACTAATTTTTTATAACAGTCTTGTAAGGTGGTTTCTAGTATTCTGATCACGCTGTACACCATACATGTGCTGGGCGCAAAAATGAGTGTGGATCCATCAGGAGATCACATGTTCTTAATGAGATTGTATCTAAAGATAATCAAAGAGTAACTCATCTGCCCTCTCATGAGACGAAGTCTAGTAATAAAAAATGCCCTGCAAAGTAAAACACCCTGAGATAGTCTCTTAAAGTTACAAATCCTCACATCATCGCCTTACACAAGAGTAATTAAAGCTAATGTTTACTGCCCATTTATTGAACAACAGAGGCAGGTCTAAGAATTATATGCCTATCATGTCTTTTAAGTCTCTTGACAATCTTTTGCAAAAGTACTATTATTACTATTAGCCTACAGACGAGGAAACTGAGGCACAGTTATCCAAGGACATACAATTATTTAAAAAATGGTTATGAATTCAAACCTAGGCAGCTTGATTTCCATTCTTGTGTGCTTAACCACTATTCAAACTGCCTCCTTTTTGTAGCAGGCGAAAATAACAACTATGAAGATGATGTACACAAGACTTTATAAAGGCCATTTATTGAACAACTATGATGTGCCATGCTAGTTAATATGTATACATTGCCTTATTCAACATTATTAACACTTTTCAGGGTAGTATCAATTTCTTCATTTTATTGTCAGGAAACAGAGCCTCAAAAGAGTGTAGTAATTTGGTCAGTGTCACACAGCTGGCATCAGAGGTCAAACTCAGGTCTGTTAGACCCCCTCCCTTCCACCCAAACCTCTATTCTTTCCTTAAAGTAATGCTGAACCTTTGTTGCAGTGAATAATCCTATCCAATGGCTAACAATTTGAATTTATTCCACCTCTTTAAGGTTGAGTGCCTTCTAAGGCCTAGGGAATGGGGTAGGAGATAATGCTCAGTTCAAAGGCATCAAGCGTACCTCTTCTGTGGTGTAGAAAGTCAGGGGACCCTCCACAACCAACACCATATCTAGAGGCCTGGAACCATACTCTCCTTATTTTCTCCCTCAAAGGAAAAAGAATTATAGATTATTTCAAGAGCATGAGAAAATGATTGTAAAATATTAAGTAATCATATTAGATGACCATATTATGATAATATTGGAGTAATATCCTTATTTCCACTCATCTACAAAAGTTTTAGAAAGGTTTAACAATAACGTAATCAATTCCTAAAACCTAAATCACATTGGCTTTTCTCAGGGAATTTAGAACAATCATTCTCAAGGACACACAATGAAACTCACTCTTTCTTTTGTATCTGAGATATTACTCTTCCCTGGTTTTCCTCTTACTTCTTCAAACACTTTTTTCATTCTCTTGCAATAATATTGCTTCTTTAGCCTGTCATTTATTAGTGTCTTTCCAAAGATGCACATGAAGCCAGGTGTAAGCAAATCAGCACAACCTGTTCCTCTAGCCAGATTAACTGGGAAGGAGGGAGACCATGATTTAAACTGGTCAATCAGAGCAAATCTGTGGAAGGCAGAGCAGGAATCAGGAATTGAATGGAAGCTTGTTCTTGTAAGACATTGTAAGCCAAATATCAACCGAACTTACCCAACTTTTGGACATTTCAATTATTAAACATCAATAGATTAGAGTTTGAGTTTAGCTTCCTGTTCCTTGCAGTTAACAGCTTCTCAGTTGACTCTGTATACTTTCCCTCTAAGGAAAGAAATCCACTCTCTTTGTGTATAATTATTTAGCTTCTCTGAGGTTCCCTGTGTTCAACAAGAAGATATTGACAGAATTATAAAATAATGGATTAAAGCTTTTAGCACCACGACTGGCACGTAATCAGCACTCAGTTAATGGTAGCTATTGCTGTTGTTGTTACTGATGTTGTTATAATTACTTACATTCCTTCACCTTTTATCTTCATCTCTGAATCTTGAGCTCCAGACCACAATGTACAACTGTTTACTGCACATGTCCTCTCAGATGACCCCTCAGCACTTCAAAATCAACCCATCCAAAATTAACTTCAATATTGTGTCTGCAAAACTGTTCTTCCTCTTCTGTCAGATTGATGATTATATCCATAACACTATCGTAGCTGCCATCAAAACTCCTACTTCTTTAATCTCCAATATCCAACCATTACCAGCTTCTATTCATCTACCTCTGAAAAGCCTCTGGAATTTCAGTCTTACCGCTTTCATTCTCATTACCAGGACTTTGGTGCAAGCCCTTATTTTTCACATGGACTATGGCAATGACCAGTTTATCTTCTGTCTCCATTCTCCAAATTCTTTAGTTCTTATTCTGTAGAGTTGCCAGAGTTCCTTCTAAAACAACATTAGACCAGTCATTCATTACTTAAAAATCATAAAAACCATCCATAACCTTCCTGCCAAAAGACAAATTCCAAATCCTTAGCAAAACATACCTTCCTTTTCAAAATCTAACTCCGACCTAAGTCTCGGTCCTCAATTTTGTGCCGTGTCCCCATTTACCCTTTACTCGAGGATTTTCATGCATCCTTATATTTGTTCAGGCTGGTCCTCAGATGGAAAAATGGCTACTTGTCTTTAAGACTGGTCCAAATGTCATTTCCTCCAGGAAGCCTTTCCCAACTACCCAGAACAAAATTAATAACTGATTAGCCTGTGCCCCTTTAGAACATCATACATGTTGCTACTGTCATATTTATCACATTATTTCTTATTTCTTTATTTACCTGGCTGAAGCCTCTGTTAAACTCTGCATTCTTGAGGATAAGAACTATGTTTTTATAGGCCAGAATCCAAAAAACGAAACAAAGCAAAAAACCCTTTAAATGAGTAAAGTTGTTGTTAGGTATTGATTACTCCCATGTGCCTGTCTATGAATAAGGTGTGTTAAAGAGTGTGTCTCCTTGTTTCTTCCATCAACTCTAAGAAATTGGTATCACGATTCCCATTTTATAGATAAGGAACTTAAGACTGAGAAAGTTGTTTGACTTTTCCAAGGACATGCAATTAGTGAGTGCCAGAGCCAGGACACAAGTCCAGATCTGTATAACTCTAAAGCTATGACTTTTCATAATGACTTACTGTTTTCTTGGGCATAAGCTTTTTTTTTTCAATTCTCCTATAATATGTTTCAATGTTACCCAATATATGTGTTCATTTCTCCATTTAATTTCAAACCCTAGTCAAGGTCATTTTCCTGCCCCCTTTTTGCTTAAAAGGATATTATTGTATAACCTTCATAAAATTCTCCCTTGCTAAAATAAAGCCTTCTTTCTTTCTATTTTATAAGCTATAATTCTACTTTCCCTGACTGAGAGACAGAGTCCTTTGGGACTGGTGGCTGGGATATAACAAAAATTAAAATATCCCAAGACTTTGTAGTGGCTTTGCCTATAAAAGCAGGAATCCACCAAGGCCTTGCTGTGAATACCTGGTTATCATTATGACAGAATTATGGAGCAGGAATATGATACTTTAATGAGCCCTTTTTCATTTGGGGAACTCACATTGGCGAGAGTTTGCACATAAATGCTTCTAAGAGCACAGTACCTAATTAAGCAGTCATTGTACTTTACTACAAATAACATTGTGTTATTATTTCTAAATGTTATTTCAACTGGTACTTGATCTCCTTCACACTTGAGTTACATGAGTTTTCTAATATTTCCTTGGGTATGCAACACTATCTGCCTGCCAAATTTAGATAATTTCTTGGAACAGATTCAGTTAAACTTCGTGGTGTAGGCCCATTGCAATCAAGGTCAAACATTGGCTCATGATAAGTTTTCAAATCATAGGAAAAAATCTAAAAGAAAATCCCACTTTCCTTCTCTCTCACGTCTCCTCTCCTACCTACTTCTTTGTCCACTTGTAAATTCTTGATTTTATCAAGTCCATCATAAAGCGTAAGATTAAAGCGAACAATTCTATATTTGTATCTCAAGGGAATATTTTCTGGGATTTTTTTTTTTTTTTTTTTTTTTTTGTGAAGAGGAGGAGGAGGAGCATTGAATTATCCATCAAAAGTAGTCAGTATGGGGCTTCCTTCGTGGCCCAGTGGTTGGGAGTCCGTCTGCTGATGCAGGGCACACGGGTTTGTGCCCCGGTCCAGGAAGATCCCACATGCCACAGGGTGGCTGGGCCCGTGAGCCATGGCTGCTGAGTCTGCGTGTCTGCAGCCTGTGCTGCACAACGGCAGAGGCCACAACAGTGAGAGGCCTGCGTACCGCAAAAAAAAAAAAAGTAATCAATATGACCACAGTTAGATGTGAGTTATTCTTGAATTACTATTAGCTCTAGTATTTTTCTCTGTGTGTGTATGTGTGTGTAGAGTGTGTGTGTGTGTTTGTGTGTGTGTTTTGGGTGGGAGCTGGGTGAGGGACAGAAAGAAACAGAGAGAAAGAGAGAGCCAAGATAGAGAGTATTATTGCAGGAAAAGTAACTTTCACCTGAAATAAATGTAGTGAGTGGTTATCTTGCTAAATTTAGAACCAAGATTACTTAAAATTCCATTTAGTAATCCATATGGTTTTATCTGATGACACTGGTTTATTTAGTTGCCAAGTTTTTACCTTTTGACATCAGCTGCTTAAACCCATGTTAAATGTGTTGTTCATTATAGTTTGAATGATTAGCCTTATTTATGGCTCCATTTCATACCTAGTCTTTCGTAATTTGTTTGCCTACTTTTAACCTGGGCTAATTTATCATATTTTATTATGCTCTACAAGTCATTTATAAGCCTTCTGAAATTCTTGTTAGAACAAGGTGGGATATCATAAATAGTCAATAGGAAGGTCTCAAAATTGTGAATTAACTGAATAATTATCTCATACACCCATGTAACTTTCCTTTCTTTTCTTTCTTTTTTTTTTCTGTGGAAACACCAAGTTATTGTACGTGCTCCCTGTCTGCCAGGAACCAGGAGTAGATTGGATGTGGAGCTTAGCTGTTAGTCTCAGATGTCTCTCTAACCTATTTTGATTCTTCCTCTGAAATCTCTTAAACTCACTCTGCCTTCTGCAGTCCAAGTGCCTTTATTCTGTTTCCGGTTCTCTTCACATTTATAAGCCTTTGTATCATGCATTCTAGTTTACAAAGCATTTTACAGTGCCTATTAAGCAAGGTCTTTACCTCATGTCTTCTACATCCATTCTAATTCATCCTGCAAATCTATACAACGTAGTTTTCTTAAAATGATAATTTTATATTGCTCAAGAAACACTTTTTGTCACTGTATGATGAAACTTCTTTGCTTAGACTCCAACAGCTCTCATTAGCTAGTCCCATCCTACTTCTATAAATCACTCCTCTCTTTGCTCTCCAACATAAACCTTCTTCTTCAGTCCTTGTTCTATTGTTTCCACAGCAGTGCCATCATCATTCCTGCTTCTGTTCGTTCAGTTTTCATTACCTAGAATACCATCCCTGCTCCTGTCCTCCCATTCAAATCCAATCCAATTTTCAGACTCAGTTAAGCCATGGTTTTTTCACAGAGGTCCCAAATCTCAGAGGTTGTTCCCAATCAAATGTGCTAGATGTTTCTTTTTTTTTTTTCATTTTTTTTCCAACTGAATTACATGTTCCTTGATGGCAGGTATACTATTGTGTCATTCTCTTGGGGCATGTCACTAAGCAAAACATTGAGAGTTAGTATAAAATTAGTAGAGACTTACTGAGCATTGATCTCTTCACATACATAATCAAGTACTCAGCCAGGGCTATATATTTTAGAATCAGTGAAAGAAAAGGCCTTAGAAACTCCAGGAACTCTTTAATGGCCTGATTCATCTAAGCAAGTATTTCATGATGATAATACTGAATCAAATGTGTAATATAATCAGAGTATCCAACATGATCTAGATGAAAATATCTACGGCCTTTGCTTGGTTACTATAAACTGAGACTGAATACGGTCATGGGGAAATATCTCCATTTGAAGAATGGTCAAAAAGAATGAATTGGGGTTTTCTTTTCATGTACAAGAGACTCATGGTCCTTCCCAGGAGTTTGAAAAGTCAGTCTGAGTTTTCCAAGATCCATATGTCCTTAAGGCCTCATTTCCAGGGAAGTCAACTCTATAGAATGTATGCTACCGTTTTCCCTTGCCCACACTTAGCATAGGCATACTTCCTCACCCACAGCACTTACTTTCCCTGATGTCATATGCACGCCCACAATCTTTCTCAACTCATCACTCCAGACAGCCATTAGCAATTAGTCTAACTTAGCACAACAGCTGAAATTTATTTATCACTCTCACCCTTAGGATAAAGTTCAACTCTAATCCAACATTCGAAAATTTTGGATTCTGTTCCTACTTACCTTCAAAATCTTCTACATGAATCTGCCCTTATACCAACCTTTGTTCTAGTCAAGCTGGTTTACTCAACTGATCTAACTAATATACTAACTATAACTGTGATATTTGGCAAGTTACTTTAACTCTCCGCAATTCAATTTACTGGCTGAAGTAAAATATATGTGACAATAGGACCTGTCTATGAGCATTATCATGAAGATGAATTAAATTAAATTATGTAAAGCACGTGCACATGTTTGCTCATTTAATTCTCGTAACAAATCTATGAGCTAAATATTATTATTCCCATTTGACAGAAGGAAAAAACCAAGTTACAGAGAAGATAACAATTCATGCATGATCAGAAAGATCTTACTTGCTGGAACCAGGATTTAAGATGAGGCAGTCTGATTTCAGAGCCTACATTCTTTATAAGAAGAAATACAAGCCTCAGGATCTACCATATGCCAGGCTATGTGCTGGATACAAGGATACAAAAAATAAGTTAGATTTGGCCTGGCTCTGGAGGAGGCTTAGTGGAAAGGCAGACAAGAAAGAGTTGTGATATGATATAAATAAAAGAGACCTATCAGAGGATATTTAATAAGAAGCATCTATCGAGGCCAATGGGATCAAAGATGCAGAAGAGATGAAATCTGCCCGAGGGAATCAGAATAGGCTCCCAGAAGTGGTAACATTCAAAAGGAAGCTTGAAGGAGAACATAATGCTGAGTGGATAAAAGTGGAGACTGCATGGCAAGAAGTTCCAGGGAGAGTAATAAACAAGTGCAAAAGCAGGAGGTGACAGAGAAAACGGCTTTTGTGCGGGATGCGTCAGTAATATTGAAGCTTAGAATTTGAAAAGGGGAAGTAGATGAGGCTGTATGAGTTAAGCAGGCAACTGATCATGCCATGAAAAGAACATTGGATTTTCAAGTATATATTATTGTACATTGTCAAAGGGAAGTAGGCAATCAGATTTGAATTTTTAGTTATTCTTGCAAATAGTTATTGAATGCCCACCACATGGAAAGCATTTTTAGATTAATTTGGCGATAGTATGGCAATAACTTGGCATGAGAAGAGCATGGAGGCAGAGAGACCAGTTAAGAAGCTTCTGTATTATTACATTAAAAATACTGAATCACTCATTCATTCATCCATCTATTCACCACACATTTTTTTTGGAATCCCCACTGAGCTGTGTTCTAAATATCTGTTGGATAGTCAGTAGTGAATAATTTCCCTTTTAGAGGGAAATTATTACAGTTCCTGCTCTGCCACTTGCCAACTGTGTGTGAACTTGGGCAATTATTTAAACTCTCTGTGTATCACTTCCTCTTCTGTTAAATGGGTATAATAAGGGGTATCTTCCTCATAAGGTTGTATTAAATGAGTTGATATGTGTAAGTGTTCAGGATAATACCTAGTATGCAGTGAATGCATTGTGTGGCTATCCTATAAAACTTTCCTCTTTCCTGACTTACTACAAACTATCTCTCAGCCCCAGTCTTGTGCATGGCCGTGGACCACACAGGCAGCCCCTAAATAGAGATTGGGATTTATGAGGTTTTCCCTCTTCTTTATTCCAGCCTACAGAATCAGTGATAGGCACCTACATCTCCTTTGACCCAGTTTAATAATAGATCATGCTCATCTTTTCCTCTTTGAAGACCCCTCTTCCTATCACATAGGCCTAAGGGGCAATCAGAACAAACACAGAACAACTGACAGGTCAGCTAGGGTCTCTGTAGGTGATGACTTGCATCAAACAGAAAATTCATATCCTGTGGCTCTTGGTCCCACACCTGGCTCACGGCTTTGGTTAAGGGTTTGTTTTGTAGACCATGAGTAGGCACTGGAGGTTTCTAAATTGACGATTGGTATGATCCTTAATATAAAATGCCAATAAATGTAGAAAGAATGATAAAGTTTTCAACAAATCTCCATTTTGCAAACATATTTACTAATAATTGATTCAGGCGAGAATCAGCAGTGGTTGCTAAAATATTGGGTGAATGTTTGACGGGATAGGGATTAACATCTGTAGTCTCAAAGTATCTCTCACAGATTATTATCACTTATGAAAGGGAAAATGGCAACTACATAGTTAAAAGCCCTGGAAACACTGCTTGTCAAGTAATCAAAATTAACATCACCCCTAACAGAATAATCTGATAGTATGAGCCTCCCTATGTAATACATTGAGATGACACAGCATCACTGCTGTGGTATTGCTACCAAAAAGAATCACCTGAGTCTAATCATGAGGAAAAAAGTTCTGAAAGACCCAGATTAAGGAACATTTTGTAAAACAATCATCTTGTGCTCTTCAAAAATGTCAGCAATGTGTGATCTTGAGTTGAATTTTTTAAGGACATTTTTTAAATAATTGGTGAAATGTGAATATTAGATAACAGTATTATCATTAATTTCCCATACGTTTTGCTAATTGCACTGTGGTTACAAGTGAATGCGCTTGTTCTTAAGAGCTACATTCTGAAGTATAAAGGGTTATAATGTCTGCCACTTACTTTCAAGTGTAAGTAATATCATATATAATTACTATAATACGCATATATGTATAGGTATAAATATAGATAGATGGAGAGAAAAGTCATGATGATGAAGGGAATATTGAAGTTCATTGTACTTTTTTTGTTTTCTTTCTTTTTAAAACTATTTATTTATTTATTTGCTTGTACCAGGTCTTAGTTGCGGCAGGTGGGCTCCTTAGTTGCGGATCTAGGGCTCCTTAGTTGCGGCATGCAAGCTCTTAGCTGGGGCATGCCTATGGGATCTAGTTCCCTGACCAGGGATCAAACCCAGGCCCCCTGCATTGGGAACATGGAGTCTTATCCACTGTGCCACCAGGGAAATCCCTCCTTGTACTTTTCTTGTGAGGCTTCTCTAACTTCTTGAGGTAGACAGAATAGTGATCCCTACATACATCCTCATTCTAATCCCCAGAATCTGTGAATATGTTAGTTTACATAGCAAAGGGCAATTAAATATTGCTGATGAAATTAAGGTTGCTAATTAGCTGAACTTGAGATGGGGAGATTATCCTAGATTATCCTGGGGGCCCAGTGTTATCCTTAGGGTCCTTATAAATGGAAGAGTGAGGGAGAAAAAAGAGAAACAGAGAAACGGCAGTGTGAGAAGGACTCTGCCTGACTTTGCTGGCTTTGAAGATGGATGAAAGGCCCACTAGCCAAGGAAGTCAGATGGCCTCTAGAAGCTGCAAGAGGCAAGGAAAGAGATTCTTCCTTAGAGCTTCCAGGAGTCTAGCACTGCTTGCTGCCATGTTGATTTCATCAGAGACCCACTTCAGACTTCTGCTCTCCAGAACTGTAAGATAATAAATTTGTATTGTCTAAGCAAGTAAGTCTGTGGAAGATATTACAGCAGCAATAGAAAACAAATACATTTTTTTTTCAAAACAATGATTAAAAAGAGAAGGTTATCATCAGAGTGATTTTTAAGAACACTATCTCTGGAGACAGAGCTCAGTTGGGGAGGTCAAATAACATTTACAGGGTTTGCAATCTTTTGGAAGCTTGATTTGTAACACAAATGAAGAACCAGAATAGTGTATCTGGGAATCAACACATGACAGAAGAATAATGGAACCCAGAGGAAGTGCGGCTGGAAGAGAGAAGAAAGTTTTCATCCTGAGAGTTCTTAGGCATTTACCAAGAGAGGAAGGAAAGGAGATAACTTTAAATAGGTATTTATATATTTGTAAAGTGTCATTTGGGGCATGTGAACTATTACGAAGGGGACTGAATTCTAATCCTACCTCTGCCAACCTGTTTTATCAAACTGGGAAACAATATAAATCCTCTGAGCCTCAGACCCCTCAACTGTACAAGAGAAAAAATGATACCTACCTTGATGATTGTTATGAGAATTAAATGAAAAAAATACAAATATATACAGGAGGGGTTAGTATAAAATGGGTGATCAATATAGAGAAGAGTCAATATATTTTATTATTATCATTTTTGTAATTGTTATTATTTTGTTTCTGCTTATACTACTGTTGTTGGAACTCAGTGACGTTGCACTCTTGTTTTTTTCATCTTTCACCCCCTCTCCATCAATTATTTTCTAACCTTTTTCTCTTTGTCCAAACTTTATATTCAGCCATTTCTTTAATCTTTAACCTTCAACCTTCTTTTGTTCTCAAACTAAATTCATGCCTTGGATGGACTTTTCACTTTGATGACTTAAAATATCGCCTCACTATTGATGACATCTTAATCTACATATCCAATTGAATTCTTGCCTCTGAGTCACACTATCAAAGTCACAGAAAGGCATAAATGTAAATATCATTCTCAAGAGGTTTGTCGAAGAAAGAAGACTGGGAATGATGGCTTAAGAGAAATAGATGAGCAAAGCTAGTCTTATTATTTGGTTTTGTTTCATTGTATATTTTTAGGGATGAGGAAGTTTTAGTTAATTTATACACTAATGGGAAATTGCTGAAGGAAATAATAAGGATAAAAGAAAGATGATCGAGAAAGCAAGACATCTGAGGAGATTTAGAAACATGGAATTAAGGGAGATTTGGAGGGAAAACTTAGTATGATGTATGAGTGTGACAAGAACATAGATTCCCCAGAACTGAATTAGAATTCAATTAGGATGGGTTAGCTACAAAGATGCATTGAAAGATAAACTCATTTCTTTAAAATTTTTTGGTCCCAGGAGCTGCAACTCTCAGGCATTGGTTGACAGGTGGTATATATAGTGCTTCTATGTCTAAGGAGCCTACACTGGAATAGATCTGAAGTGTTTTGTAGTAATTTCAATGTTACTTATTTCACCAAGGAGCATCTGCATATCAGACAAAACGACACAGGCAATTTGAAGCCCACCATGCCATTTCCTCAAACATTAGCAAAAGCAAATGAATAGGTAAATTGAGTGTGTGTGTTTGAACAGAGCCTCCATATAAAATTTTTTGCACACTCTGAAATTCTAAGATATCTTTATAATATTTTCTCTGTTAAGCTACTACAGAGAGCCTTCTGTGTGGCTGTCCTTCCCTTAGTTGTCTCGGAAAAGTCCTCAGAATGCCGCAAACACACACAGTAAGGTGCACTGTGAATTTCTGAAGGCCTCCAACGAGTGAAGACAGTAGGTCATTCAGAATAATGTTAACGGCAAAACTGCCGGAAATGGGCCACACGCCCTAACTCAAATGACCCTTTCTTTTTAAAAAGTCATAAAAAATTACTGTGTAAGACCCCAGTCCTACTCTAACACATGAATAGGATTTGTATTTATAGTCTATAGACTACAGTCTAATATGAACAAGTCTAATATAAACCAGCTGTTTTTTGTAACAGGAAAGCTATGCAGACAGTGGACGCGTGCTCTCAACGGCCACAAGATGGCAGCCTCTACATGGTTAACTCTTCTGTGGTTTCCCTGCTTCTGCTGGGGTTTGATTTTAGGGGCAAGAACCTCAGCGTAGAAGGGAGGATTGAGAGCAGGGAGTCAATGAAGGGCCACAAATAAATAAAAGGCAACTTACTTTCCTTCTAAAATTTCTTTTTTATCATATATTTAAAGTTGTATTTTATCTCGTGTTGTCATCAGGAAGATAATAAAAGAACAAGTGTATTTACAGGGATCTGCCCCAAAGTTCCATCTGGTCTGACTCTGCTTGGCTGGGGGGCCTGAGGCCTTATGGTGCCAATTTGAGCCTGAAAGACAGAGTTAAAGCTCTTCCTGGCTGTGGCAACCACATTTTCAAGGTTCTGCTTGTACCTGCAGGGAAGAACTCTTTCTTGTACTTTGTTTCTTTAGTCTTCTAAGTGGTTGAAAATGCACTTTATCTTTTATTTACTTTAAATTCGAAATTTAATTTAATTTTCTCCTTTTAGAAAGCACTTTTAACTGTACAATTTATCTTATTTGAGAACAGGTAAAATAGTTACATTCAATAAAGACAGTAAATGTGTTTGACGCTCCTTTGTAACACCATTTTATTTGACATGCTATGTACACTAAACAAGGACAAAATTTAAAATACGAAAACAGGAAAAAGAATAACATAAAACAATATATCTTAGTACCACCCAAAGAGAAACCCTGTTAACTGTTTTATAAGATCCCACACCTCTATAAATAGGATATTTTCCAAAAACGGGATTTTGCTATATAGAGATGTGGTTTAGTAGGTTTTTAAAAACATTTAGCAATGCATTATATACATTTTTCTATGTCAAAAACATATTGCTACACCATAAATTTTAATGGTTGTATCGTTTTCCATTGTGTTGATATGCGATTGCACGTTTAAGGCTTGACAGCCAAGAAGTTTTTTAAAATACTATAATTCTAAAAGATGAACTGTTAAGAAAGGAAGAAAGGATAGAAAAGAAGAATGTGAGCAAAGGAAGAAAAGATGCAGAATAGGAAAGGAGAGAGCACAGAGAAAAGAGACAACCCAGAAAAAGAAAGACAAAAATATAGAGAAGGAATGGATATGTGAAAGAGAGAAAGGGGTAAAGGAACAGGGGAAAAAAAGACAGACCTGATCCATGGTAAACCATCAGTCAGAGGTTGGCTTTTCATTAGGGTTAGAGATTTCAAATTATCAGTCTTTATCGTAGCCTTTTGAAATATTAAGTTGCTGGTAGACAAGTGCTCTATACTTGTTCTTTATCTCAAAGGACAATAAATTTTCACTGAAGAACATGGTAAAGGAATGATGGGAACAAATATTGATGCTGACATTATTCCCTGGTTGCAGCTACAGAAGAGAGGAACATAAACCTATGGTTTAGAATTAAGCAGAAGACCAAATCTCCAGGGGGAGAAAAAGACACAAAAACATATTTCTATTCCTAGTTCATTTCAACAGTAAGATTGTAAAGCGAACACTCATCCCTGACATAGTCATATATGTAGACAAAAATACATATGCACACATGTTTTAGAAGATGCAGACAAGATGAAGTGGAAGGATACATGCTGAGTTGGGACTGGCTGTAAAACTGGAGGTCTGAGGGGGCAATGAAAGAATAATTTAACTTTTTACGTGATATTTTTATAGTTTCAGAATTTTTATAGTAAGCCATGTATCATTTTTATAAACAAAAATAAATGAATATAAAGAGAAAATGTCAGCTTACTGAGCATGTGTTATTCATGGATGGAAGGGAAGGGAGATGATTGATTTTAGGATGAAAATGCCTAAAACGGGGCTTCCAGGAACAGCCCCTCTGGTCTCACTTCACTGAGCGCTTTCTCCAGCGGCCAGAAAGAACTTATTCTCAGCTGGTGTCATGTGACTCATGCCATACTGTGCCTTTTAAGCCTCCCTTGAAGAAAATTCTTTGTGAGGCTTGGATCTGGACCTCTTTATCTTCAAATAGTTGCAGATGGCGGTATTAGGTTTCATGAAGAAATACTGTGGATTAGCAGACCCGAGTCATTAACATATGAGTCCCTTCAGAGGGAATAGAGGATCTAAAAATGAAGACCTTTTCTGGGAGTAAAGCAATAGGATGAGAAAGTAAAACTAAGGGAAATATTAAGTTCTTTGTGTTCCAAAAATAAAGGTGAAAGAATTGGAATTCATTCACTCTAATGATTCCCCCGAAGCTTACATGGTGGGTACGTCAGAATCCACAAAGATTGTAACAGGGGTCTGCAAACCATCTTCCATGTTTCTTAAAATTTAATGATAATCATATATTTCACCACAATAAAGCTGCATAATTTAGCTAAATATGAAGCTTTCCCTTGTCTGAAACCATCTCAGCTCACTTCGATATATCATGCTACATTCCGACTTAGAATTTTTTTTTTTTTTTTTTTTTTTTTTTTGCGGTACGCGGGCCTCTTACTGTTGTGGCCTCTCCCGCCGCGGAGCACAGGCTCCGGACACACGGGCTCAGCGGCCATGGCTCACAGGCCCAGCCGCTCCGCGGCATGTGGGATCCTCCCGGACTGGGGCACGAACCCGTGTCCCCTGCATTGGCAGGCGGACTCTCAACCACTGTGCCACCAGGGAAGCCCGAAATTTTTGTTTTTAGTAAGAATGGGAGAATAATTAACAATTACTTAAGAAATGGAACCTTTATCCTATTTTTGACACTGAGTCTCATTTATCTTATAAACTCTACCCTTAGTTTAGGCTTTCAGCTAGTTTCCCTTCCCATGTCCCACCAAGTAATTGACCACATGTTGGTGTCTCCTCAGGACACTTCTCTATCTGACACCTCTGAGCAGCTCTGGTAAGACCTCCCCAGAACTCCAGGCTTCCCTTCCTTGGTTCCTGCAGAAGTGCAGTGGAATCTACTTTTTCTTGTTTGGGAGCCTGCTTTTTCCTATTTTCAGGCAGAATCCTTGCTTAGGACCCTAGGCAAGTATCTGGTGTAGGGGTGATTCTTCAGCGCCAGCCACCAGAGACCCAAGCTTCTGATATAGAAAATTAAAATAAAATTTGAAACCCAGATTATTGGTCATGCCTCTTGGAAACTTGGTAAGGCTAAGAGGACTGATGAAAGCCTTTAATGAAGACTGTTGGGGGCTTATGTCAAGCACAAACATTTTTGAATGAAGTTTCACCTTCTGCCTCTAAAGTAACAGAAAAGATCTTTCTTCTTACATAGTCATTTTCTCTCTCTAGGAGAATTTTCAGAGGATAATGTAGCAATTGACCACTGTGGGGGAACTAAATTATTTTAGGGACACTGTTAAGGTCTTGCAGAGATACAAGAGGAAACAACTTAATTCACTAGGAGTTTACAAGTGTGAAAAGCAGGTCTGTAGAACACAACAGAAGGTTGACTGAAATGTGTGCAAAATTCTGTGGAAGTACAGATGTAGAAGAGCTGAAAGGTCTTTATGTTTCCTAGAGGAACGCTTGAGCTGGTCCCCAGAGGTGAATACAAATTTTCTTTTTAAGTACAGAAAGAAAGAATTCCAGCTGTAAGGTATAGCAGGAGCAAAAATTTGTAGGTATGAAAAATGTGTGATAAAATGGAGGATGATAAGTACAGTATTATTGCTGGGGTTCAAAGTAGAGGGGAGTGTAGTGGGAAGAAAATCTGAAAAGAATTTCAGGGCCAGAATATACAGTGTCTTGAATCCCAGGCTAAGAGAATTTCATTTTGTTCTATATTCAATAAAAAGCCATTGAAAGATTTTAAGCAAGAAGTATTTTCAAAACTATGCCTTAGAAAGATTTATCTGGCAGCAACAGTAAGATAGTAAGATTGGAAGCCAGGAAACTAATGATTAAAATAATACCAATGGCAGATGTTGAAGACCTAAAATAGTACATTATGAAAAGAAAAAGACTGCATTTTGGTCACAAAAACAAACAAAAACATCTGTCATTTGAGAAGGTGGGCAATGAGCTCTTGCCTGTGGTTGTCAACTCCATCCCTGTCACTGCCCACAGGGAAGATCTAAAGTAGATATTTCTACTTGAAAAGGAGCTTTACAAAGACAAACATAAAACATTTCTTGGTGGGCTTAAGGGCATCAATAGTGCCCTGAAAAGAGGAAAAGCCCTGGCAAAGCAAGGCCTGATAGTCACATTTCCAAATGCTGTTTTATCCTTTAAATTACACCTACAATGCAGTCAAAGAAGGAGAACTGTAAAATTCACTGCTTCTGTAGAGAAAAATGTCTTCCATTGCCTCTTCATGGGAGGGTGAGTTTCACAAGTTTATCCTGGGAAATTTGTTTTGGATAAACAATTTAAGACGTGATCATGACAAATTTAGGCCACAGAAATTAGAAACTTCAAACTAAAGAATGTGAGGACTTGAGGGACAATTATAAACTACGTATTCTGGGGTTTCCTGTCTTTTCATGTTGTATTTATTTTTTTCAATTAATAGAGAGCTTCACTCTTCGGTCATGACCAAGGTGACCCTGTTTTATTACCAATGCCTGGTCCACCAATCATGTCCCAGAAAATTCTTAAAGGTATCTATAGCCAGGTAACATTTTTCATCACCTTTAAATAACCAATATAGTCTCAGTGCATTGATAAATTTCAAACAAAACCAAACTCAATAGTAATTACTTTTATAGCCCTATGATTTCAATTAAACATTCAGAGATATTAAAAACAATTTAATGATTCTTGTCACTACCTTATATTCCTAAATCCTTAAGGATTCCAGGAACCTTAGGTTAGGAACAGTAGTTCTAACCTTATTTCAGATGAAAATGAGATACGGAGAAGGGAAATGATTTCCAGGGAAATATAAGAGTCCTCAACATCCTATAATTTAATCTTAAGGAACTTTTCAGACCAAGAAAAAGAGACTTATGATCTATTTCAGTGGTTCTTTGCATCCCTAGATTATAAGGCTGGTTTACATGCTGGCTTGCTTCAGACTTATAGGTAGACGGCAAATGGCTGCCCCTTGAGCCCTGCTCTTGTCTGTAGGTTTTTCCCCCAAAAGTGTTTAATTATACCAAAAAGGCAGCTGTCTTTGATTCCACACTTGCTTAGCTGATTTCTCCAGTTTGCTTTAACACTGCCATCTGGACACATTACTGCTCTCTTTGGATCACATTTAAATAATCATGACAAGGAAAATTTAAAAAATAAAAAAAATAAAAAAAATCAGAAGACAAGAAATAAAACCCAAGACCCAGAAACAGAAAAAATGGAAAGAAGCAAGACAAGGTTGACTATCCTGGAGGGAAAACATAGTTGCATGGTAATTTCATCTTACTCCTGGGAAAAGAGACCTGGCTGTGTAACATGCCCCTTCTCTCCTGTTTCTCTGCTTTCTTTCCTTCTTTAGCCCTGCCCTCTTAACCTTCATTCTGTGCGCATAGGAGCATTTCAAGTACCAGGTTCTTATTAGAGGATTCCTGTCAGTGAAAAAGAAGGACACAGTCAGATTGTTTGATTCTTCACCTATGAAATCCAGAGATGCTATAAATTAATTAACAGAAAAATATTTTCAACAACTGAGCATTTTGTTGATGTGCAGAACGTATGTGGCCTGAGTAAATAGATGTAGGGTGTATTATTTATATCAGCAGTATTTTCAAATACACAAAGTATGTGTGCTTCTACAAGGGAGGCTCAAAGACTCCTGTCTGATTCCATACTGTATGAGCAAATATGTCTTATAACTTCTGTCAAATATTTATCCAGTGTATTTCTCAGTGCCTTTCATAAAAATAATACATATCAGCCTGCTCTGACATTCAGAAGAAGATTTCTTTTTTTTTTATTTTGTGCATCTTTATTGGAGAATAATTGCTTTACAATGGCATGTTAGTTTCTGCTTTATAACAAAGTGAATCAGCTATACATATACATATATCCCCATATCACCTCCCTCTTGCATCTCCCTCCCACCCTCCTTATCCCAGCCCTGTAGGTGGGCACAAAGCACCGAGCTGATCTCCCTGTGCTGTGCAGCTGCTTCCCACTAGCTATCTATTTTACATTTGGTAGTGTATATATATACATGCCACTCTCCCACTTCGTCCCATCTTACCCTTCACATTCCTTGTGTCCTCAAGTCCATTCTCTATGTCTGCGTCTTTATTCCTGTCCTGCCCCTAGGTTCATCAGAACCTTTTTTTTTTTACATATATATTCCATATATATGTGTTAGCATACAGTATTTTTTTAACATCTTTATTAGAGCATAATTGCTTTACAATGGTGTGTCATTTTCTGCTTTATAACAAAGTGAATCAGTTATACATATATATGTATATCCCCATATCTCTTCCCCTTTGCATCTCCCTCCCTCTCACCCTCCCTATCCCACCCCTCCAGGTGGTCACAAAGCACCGAGCTGATCTCACTGTAGCATACAGTGTTTGTTTTTCTCTTTCTGATTTACTTCACCCTGTATGACAGACTCTAGGTCCATCCACCTCACTAAAAATAACTCAATTTCATTTCTTTTTATGGCTGAGAAATATTCCATTGTATATATGTGCCACATCTTCTTTATCCATTCATCTGTCAATGGACACTTATGTAGCTTCCATGTCTTGCCTATTGTAAATAGAGCTGCAATGAATATTGTGGTACATGACTCTTTTTGAATTATGGTTTTCTCAGGGTATATGCCCAGTAGTGGGATTGTTGGGTCATATGGTAGTTCTATTTTTCATTTTTTAAGGAACATCCATGCTGTTCTCCATAGTGGCTGTAGTTTACATTCCCACCAATAGTGTAAGAGGGTTCCATTTTCTCCATACCGTCTCCAGCATTAATTGTTTCTAGATTTTTTGATGATGGCCTTTTTGACTGGTGTGAGATGATATCTCATTGTAGTTTTGATTTGCATTTCTCTAATCATTAATGATGTTGAGCATTCTTGCATGTGTTTGTTGGCAATCTGTATATCTTCTTTGGAGAAATGTCTATTTAGGTCTTCTGCCCATTTTTGGATTGGGTTTTTGTTTTTTTTGTTATTGAGCTGCATGAGCTGCTTGTAAATTTTGGAGATTAATTCTTTGTCAATTGCTTCATTTACAAATATTTTCTCCCATTCTGAGGGTTTTCTTTTCATCTTGTTTATGGTTTCCTTTACTGTGCAAAAGGTTTTAAGTTTCATTAGGTCCCATTTGTTTATTTTTGTTTTTATTTCCATTTCTCTAGGAGGTGGGTCAAAAAGGATCTTGCTGTGATTTATGTCATAGAGTGTTCTGCCTATGTTTTCCTCTAAGAGTCTGATAGTGTCTGTGCTTACATTTAGGTCTTTAATCCATTTTTTTTTCTTGTTTTTTTTTTTGCAGTACGCAGGCCTCTCACTGCTGTGGCCTCTCCCGTTGTGGAGCACAGGCTCCGGACGCACAGGCCCAGTGGCCATGGCTCACGGGCCCAGCCGCTCCGCGGCATGTGGAATCCTCCCGGACCGGGACACGAACCCGTGTTCCCTGCATCAGCAGGCGGACTCTCCACCTCTGCACCACCAGGGAAGCCCATTGATCCATTTTGAGTTTATTTTTGTGTATGGTGTTAGGGAGTGTTCTAATTTCATACTTTTACATGTACCTGTCCAGTTTTCCCAGCACCACTTATTGAAGAGGCAGTCTTTTCTCCACTGTATATTCTTGCCTCCTTTATCAAAGATAAGGTGACCATATGTGCGACGGTTTATCTCTGGGCTTTCTATCCTGTTCCATTGATCTATACTTCTGTTTTTGTGCCAGTACCATACTGTCTTGATTACTGTAGCTTTGTAATATAGTCTGAAGTCAGGGAGCCTGATTCCTCCAGCTCCATTTTTCGTTCTCAAGATTGCTTTGGCTCTTCACGGTCTTTTGTGTTTCCATACAAATTGTGAAATATTTTGTTCTAGTTCTGTGAAAAATGTCAGTGGTATTTTGATAGGGATTGCATTGAATCTATAGATTGCTTTGGGTAGTAGAGTCATTTTCACAATGTTGATTCTTCCAATCCAAGAACATGGTATATCTCTCCATCTATTTGTATCATCTTTAATTTCTTTCATCAGTGTCGTAATTTTCTGCATACAGGTCTTTTGTATCCTTAGGTAGATTTATTCCTAGATATTTTATTCTTTTTATTGCAATGGTAAATGGGAGTGTTTTATTAATTTCACTTTCAGATTTTTCATCATTAGTGTATAGGAATGCCAGAGATTTCTGTGCATTAATTTTATATCCTGCTACTTTACCAAATTCATTGATTAGGTCTAGTCATTTTCTGGTAGCATCTTTAGGATTCTCTATGTATAGTATCATGTCATCTGCAAACAGTGACAGCTTTACTTCTTCTTTTCCAATTTGGATTCCTTTTATTTCCTTTTCTTCTCTGACTGCTGTGGCTAAAGCTTCCAAAACTACATTGAATAATAGTGTTGAGAGTGGGCAACCTTGTCTTATTCCTGATCTTACTGGAAATGCTTTCAGTTTTTCACCATTGAGGACGATGTTGGCTGTGGGTTTGTCATATATGGCCTTTATTATGTTGAGGAAAGTTCCCTCTATGCCTACTTTCTGCAGGGTTTTTATCATAAATGGGTGTTGAATTTTGTCGAAAGCTTTCTCTGCATCTATTGAGGTGATCATATAGTTTTTCTCCTTCAATTTGTTAATATGGTGTATCATGTTGATTGACTTGTGTATATTGAAGAATCCTTGCATTCCTGGAATAAACCCCACTTGATCATGGTGTATGATCCTTTTAATTTGCTGTTGGATTCTGTTTGCTAGTATGTTGTTGAGGATTTTTTCATCTATGTTCATCAGTGATATTGGCCTGTAGTTTTCTTTCTTTGTGACATCTTTGTCTGCTTTTGGTATCAGGGTGATGGTGGCCTCATAGAATGAGTTTGCGAGTGTTCCTCCCTCTGCTATATTTTGTAAGAGTTTGAGAAGGATAGGTGTTAGATCTTCTCTAAATGTTTGATAGAATTCGCCTGTGAAGCCATCTGGTCCTGGACTTTTGTTTGTCGGAAGATTTTGATTCACAGTTTCAATTTCAGTGTTTGTGATTGGTCTGTTCATATTTTCTAATTCTTCCTGGTTCATTCTCGGCAGGTTGTTCATTTCTAAGAATTTGTCCATTTCTTCCAGGTTGTCTATCTTATTGGCATAGAGTTGCTTGTAGTAATCTCTCACGATCCTTTGTATTTCTGCAGTGTCAGTTGTTACTTCTCCTTTTTCCTTTCTAATTCTATTGATTTCAGTCTTCTTCCTTGTTTTCTTGATGAGTCTGGCTAATGGTTTATTAACTTTGTTTATCTTCTCAAACAACCAGCCTTTAGTTTTACTGATCTTTGTTATTGCTTCCTTCATTTCTTTTTCATTTGTTTCTGATCTCATCTTTGTTTTCTTTCCGTCTGCTAACTTTGGGGTATTTTTTATTCTTCTTTCACTAATTGTTTTAGGTGTAAGTTTAGGTTGTTTATTTGAGATTTTTCTTATTTCTAGAGATAGGATTGTATTGCTGTTAACTTCCAACTTAGGACTGCTTTTGCTGCATTCCATAGGTTTTGAGTCATGGTGTTTTCATTGTCATTTCTTTCTAGGTATTTTTTTATTTCCTCTTTGAATTCTTCACTGATCTCTTGGCTATTTAGTAGCATAGCATATTGTTTAGCCTCCAAATGTTTGTATTTTTTACAGATTTTTTCTTGTAAATGATATCTAGTCTCATAGTGTTTTGGTCAGAAAAGATACTTGATATGATTTCAATTTTCTTAAGTTTACTAAGACTTGATTTGTGATCCAAGATGTGGTCTATCCTGGAGAATGTTACATGAGCACTTGAGATGAAAGTGTATTCTGTTGTTTTTAGATGGAATGTCCTATAAATATCAATTAAGTTCATCTTTTATAATGTCATTTAAAGCTTGTGTTTCCTTATTTATTTTCATTTTGGATGATCTGTCCCTTGGTGAATGTGGGGTGTTAAAGTTCCCTACTATGATTGTGTTGCTGTCAATTTCCCCTTTTATGGTTGTTAGCATCTGCCTTATGCGTTGAGGTGCTCCTATGTTGGGTGCATAAATATTTACAATTGTTGTATCTTCTTCTTGGATTGTTCCCTTGATCATTATGTAGTGTGCTTCTTTGTCTCTTGTGATAGTCTTTATTTTAAAGTCTATTTTGTCTGATATGAGAACTGCTCCTCCAGCTTTCTTTTGATTTCCATTTGCATGGAATATCTTTTTCCATCCCCTCACTTTCAGTCTGTATGTGTCCCTATGTCTGAAGTGGGTCTCTTGCAGACAGCATATATACGGGTCTTGTTTTTGTATCCATTCAGCCAGTCTATATCTTCTAGTTGGAGCATTTAATCCATTTACATTTAAGGTAATTATTGATATGTATGTTTCTATTACCATTTTCTTAATTGTTTTGTTATTGTAGGCCTTTTCTTTCTCTTGTGTTTCCAGCCTAGAGAAGTTTCTTTAGTATTTGTTGTAAAGCTGGTTTGGTGGTGCTGAATTCTCTTAGCTTTTGCTTGTCTGTAAAGGTTTTAACTTCTCCATCGAATATGAATGAGATCTTTGCTGTGTAGAGTAATTTGTTTGTAGGTTTTTCCCTTTCATCACTTAAAATATGTCCTGCCACTTCTTTCTGGCTTGCAGAATTTCTGCTGAAAGATCAGCTGTTAACCTTATGGGGATTCCCTTGAATGTTATTTGTTGTTTTTTCCTTGTTGTTTCTAATATTTTTTCTTTTAATTTAATTTTTGATAACTTGATTAATGTGTGTCTTGACGTGTTTCTCATTGGATTTATCCTGTATGGGACTCTCTGACCTCCTGGACTTGATTGACTATTTCTTTTCCCATACTTCGGAAGTTTTCAACTATAATCTCTTCAAATATTTTCTCAGCCCCTTTCTTTTTCTCTTCTTCTTCTGGGACCCCTCTAATTTGAATGTTCGTGTGTTTAATGTTGTCCCAGAAGTCTCTGAGACTGTCCTCAGTTCTTTTCATTCTTTTTTCTTTATTCTGCTCTGCAGTAGCTGTTTCCACTATTTTATCTTCCAGGTCACTTATGTGTTCTTCTGCCTCTGTGTTCTGCTATTGATTCCTTCCAGAGAATTTTTAATTTCATTTATTGTGTTGTTCATCATTGTTTGTTTGCTCTTTAGTTCTTCTAGGTCCTTGTTAAATGCTTCTTGTATTTTCTCCATTCTATTTCCAAGATTTTGGATCATCTTTACTGTTATTACTCTGAATTCTTTTTCAGGTAGACTGCTTATTTCCTCTTCATTTGTTAGGTCTGGTAGGTTTTTTCCTTGCTCCTTCATCTGCTGTGTGTTTCTCTGTCTTCTCATTTTGTTTAGCTTACTGTGTTTGGGGTCTCCTTTTCACAGGCTGCAGGTGTAGTTCCCGTTGTTCTTGGTGTCTGCCCCCAGTGGCTAAGGTTGGTTCAATGGGTTGTGTAGGTTTCCTGGTGGAGGGGATTGGTACCTGTGTTCTGGTGGATGAGGCTGTATCTTGTCCCTCTGGTGGACAGGACAGTGTCTGGTGGTGTGTTTCAGGGTGTCTGTGAGCTTATTATGATTTTAGGCAGCCTCTCTGCTAATGAGTGGGTTGTATTCCTGTCTTGCTAGTTTTTTGGCATAGGGTGTCCTGCACTGTAGCTTGCTGGTCATTGTGTGAAGCTGGATCCTAGTGTTGAGATGGAGATCTGTGGGAGAGCTTTCACCATTTGATATTACATGGAGCCAGGAGTTCTCTGGTCCTGAACTTGGCTCTCCCACCTCAGAGGCACCAGCTTGACACATGGCCAGAACACCAAGACCCTGTCAGCCACACAGCTCAGAAGAAATGGGAGAAAAAAGAAAGAATAAAATAAAATAAAACAAAGTTATTAAAATAAAAAAATTATTAAAAATAAAAATATTAAAAAGTAATAAAAAAAGAAAAAATAATGAAGAAAGAAAGAAGAGAGTGAGCAAACCAGAAAACAAATCCAGCAATGATAACAAGCACTAAAATGTATACTAAAAATCACACAAAAAAATAACGGACTGACAGGACCATAGGACAAATGGTAAAAACAAAGCTATACAGACAAAATCACACAAAGAAACATATACATACACACTCACAAAAAGAGAAAAAGGAAAAAAAATATATATATATATAAAAAGGAAGAGAGCAACCAAATCAATAAACAAATCTATTAATGCTAATAAACTAAATACTAAACTACGATAAACATAAAACCAGAAACAAATTAGATTCAGAAAGCAAACCTCTAGTCTACAGTTGCTCCCAAAATCCACTGCCTCAATTTTTGGATGATTCATTGTCTATTCAGATATTCCAGAAATGCAGGGTACATCAATTTGATTGTGGAGATTAATCCTCTGTTCCTGAGGCTGCTGGGAGAAATTTCCCTTTCTCTTCTTTGTTTGCACACCTCCTTGGGTTCAGGTTTGGATTTGGCCCCCATCTCTTTGACCCCGTAAGTCGCCTTGGGTATCTGTTCTTTGCTCAGACAGGATGGGGTTAAAGGAGCAGCTGATTAGGGGGCTCTGGCTCACTCAGACTGTGGGGAAGGGAGGGGTACGGAATGCGGGGTGAGCCTGTGTCAGCAGAGTCTGGCATGACGTTGCAGCAGCCTGAGGCACGCCATGTGTTCTCCCAGGGAAGTTGTCCCTGGATCATGGGACCCTGGCAGTGGCGGGCTGCACAGGCTCCCGGGAGGGGAGGTATGGATAGTGACCTGTGCTTGCACACAGGCTTGGTGGTGGTGGCAGCAGCAGCCTTAGCATTTCATGCCTGTCTCTGGGGTCCACGCTGATAGCCATGGCTCACGCCCGTCTCTGGAGCTCGTTTAGGCAGTTCTCTGAATCCCCTCTCCTCGTGCACCCCAAAACAATGGTCTCTTGCCTCTTAGAGGGTTCCAGACTTTTTCCTGGACTCCCTCCCAGCTAGTTCTGGCACACTAGCCCCCTTCAGGCTGTGTTCACGCAGCCAACCCCAGTCCTCTCCCTGCGATCCGACCTCCGAGCCCAAGCTTCAGCTCCCAGCCCCACCCGCCCCGGCGGGTGAGCAGAGAAGCCTCTAGGGCTGGTGAGTGCTGGTCAGCACTGACCCTTTGTGCGGGAATCTCTCCGCTTTGCCCTCCACACCCCTGTTGCTGTGCTCTCCTCCGTGGCTCCAAAGCTTCCCCCCTTCCACACCCCCGTCTCCACCAGTGAAGGGGCTTCCTAGTGTGTGGAAACTTTTCCTCCTTCACAGCTCCCTCCCAGAGTTGCAGGTCCTGTTGTATTCTTTTGTCTCTGTTTTTTTTTCATTTTTCTTTTGCCCTACCCAGGCACATGGGGATTTTCTTGTCTTTTGGGAAGTCTGAGGTCTTCTGCCAGCGTTCAGTAGGTGTTCTGTAGGAGTTGTTCCACATGTAGATGTATTTCTGGTGTATCTGTGGGCAGGAAGGTGATCTCCACCTCTTACTCCTCCACCATCTTGAAGGTCTCCCTCTGAGATTTCTTATAATAAGCAAAAATTGGTCTCCCTGTGGGTTACCCCTTTTGTCCTAATCTTACATCTTTTAGTCATATAGAATAAGTTATATGCCTTTCTTCTCTGATGGATCTTTTTGAAATTTCAAGAGATGCTTTCACAGCTCCTCTGAATTTTCTCTTCTCCAGGAAATATTTTCCCTTGTTCCTGACATTGTTTCTCCTAGGACTTACCTCTAGATGTATCCTACGTATGCATCTTTCTATTTTTCATGTCACCCAGAATTAGACATGATTCCATTTTGAAAATAGTACAACTAATAAATATTTATTGAAGAAAATTTAGAAAACACAGGCAAAAATTATTTTTCAAATGACCTATGAAGTATTTCTAGGAATAAAGGGCTGCTTTTGATATTTTGGCATATAACTTCCCAAAATTAGTCACATGTGAACATGCGCTGTTAAATTTTAGCATCATAGTCGGGTGAGATCGAACTTAAAATGTGATGTTTTTTAGGTCTTTTTCTGAAAATGGACACAGAAAAAATGACATTGGAGTAGACCTTTTTTCCAGGAAGTGTCATTCAACAAATTCCTTATAGTTATGTAAATTTAAGTTAGTTATAGCTTGATTCTCTAAGCAGAGCTCAGCAAATATTTGCTGTAAAATGCCAGGGAAGAAAATAGAATGATTGTTTAAGGATTTGAGGGCCACGTATGGCCTCTATTACTGCTGCTTCTCCTTCAACTCCTCCTCTTCTTTCTTGTTCATTTACAATTTTTTTAAAAAAATGTTAAGACCATTCTTAAATTACAAGCCATACCAAAATAGGATCCTGAACAGATTTTGCCAGCATGCTGTAGTTTGCCCATCCCTCCTTGAGAGGAAGTATTTAACACAGCTTCTCAATTACTGACAAATGCAGCTTGTTATATAGAGCTGATTCCTGGGGAGAATTTGGATACATGTGGAGCCTCCTGGGAAGAAAGGAATAGCTCAAATGCCAGCCTTTTGTAATTAAATTATATTGAAGACTGTCCAATGGGTTGAGATATTCCCAGCTGCAATGTGACAGCTAGAAAGTATACCAAGGGCTCCAAATTTGAACTAGCTATGAGAGAAATAGACATCTGGATTATTGTCCTGGGCCCTTACATGGTTAAAGAAGAGAACTGACTTTCACCTCGTTCATGACTAACTAAGCTAGTTGATTATAAAGATTATGCTTTGGAATTAATGACTAAGGGTATGAATATATTCTTGGAAAATTATAATCCTCAAAGGAACTCAGGTAGCAAGCTCTCTGTTTTACTCATAGATTTTGCTTTAGTAACAATCACTCAAAATCTCTGTGGCTTAACAAGATAAAGCATTATGTATCACTTTCAATTTGATGGACAGCTCCCCCAGATAGCTCTTTTGTACAGCTCTCCTACTGTACAAGTTCTCCTACGTGATCAACCAGGGATTCAGACTCCTTCCATCTTATGATGTCACCATCTTTAATGCATAATCACGTCTGACATAGGAGGGGAAGAAATAGCTTGGGCGAGCATTCAGGGTATTATGCTCAGGACTGAAATTGCCATCCATTACTTCCTTTCACATGCATTGGTCAGAATTTATTCAAATTTTAATTTATTCTAATTTCAAAAGAGGCTAAGAAATATAGCTGTCCTATGTGCCATGAAAAAGAACAATATTTTTTAATATCTATCCAGTCGTGGTCACACTCCCTTTACCAATATGTGGGTATGGGACAGGAGCTGGGTAGCATATGTGGCCTCTGCAAATATTTGTATCAGCAAGAGTGTAACTAGAGTAGCCACAAGTATGTACAATAACTTCAAATACCAGTTTTCATTAGTGACTTAAATAGGAATGATGACATACAGAGATTAGCCTAGAAACTATTTTAGTTCTTGAGTTCTCTGTTTGTCTGGTGTTTGGAACCCAGATGTAATCAGTCTTTTTGAACTGAGCAACCTCTGGGGGTTTTCAGAAAATAGAAAGTAGAGAGCAAGAGAAACAAAACATCCTGCCAAGTTAGACAGATGAGGGCTTGAGCAATTTACTCAAATACTATATTTTTTGACTTTATATATGACCCAAGCTGATGAAGTAGGCCCTACTCTTTACAAATATGTGTGAGTGTGTTTGTGTGTGTATGTGTTTGTTTACAAATATACTGGAATAATTTATTTTCATCTCAACAACATGTTAAGGTTGATTTTCCCAGCATGATCTGAATACACATATTGGTATATGTCTATTACTTTCTCATTTTTCATACCTTGACTCTCAGTGTAGCCTAAGAGTAAATGAGAATTTAGTGCCTACATTATGCTATTTGACCCTAATGGTGTCTAAAATCCCGAATCTTCTCACGTGTGTGCTATATCTGTGCTATTTTGTGCTTGCACAATTTGCCGTGGTGGTTCACACTTGCTGTTTTACAGCCTCCAGCATTTTTCCTTCCCTCCTATTAGTAATAACAATAACTTAAATTTGAAATGAATCAGGGTAAAGGGAGAGATTATAATTAAAATGCTATTCTCTTCCTTAGTGTAGACATGGGCATACAGTTAAGCATTTAGACTCTGTTTGCCCAGAATACTTAGTTTTATACAAAAGAAAGTCAGATTGAGAATAAAAATGGTCATCATTTTCATCCCAGAAGTGGTCCTTCCTGAGGATGAGGACTAAAGTTGGTCTTATTACCTAGATAACTAAATTGGACTTGTTCCTATCTTTTTTGCAGTAGTTTTCCAGGTCTCTCATGATTTCTAGGTGTTAGCTGATATCTTTCAAATATTCTTTCTTATTAAGAATAGCCAGAAGTGCACTCTGTGGTGTGTGGTCTAAGGATATGTAAATGATATACACTTCAACCCCAGTAGAGGATTTATATTCTTTTTTCATTAAAACTATTTTTTTTTTAATTTGTGGCCTATCGATCCACACAAAGTAGCCTTTTTTTGTACCTGGTTTCTGTCTAATAACTTATCCCCTAACCCATTCTGTTTCATTTCATTCTATTGGATCCATAGACATGACAAATGTGTCCTTAATATTGCCATCAAATTTTGATAAATATATTGCTATCTATAAGGAACATCTTTTTCCTCTCTCATAATTTTTAAGACATTTTTGTGACCTCATATGAGCAAACATTTCATGTGAAATTTTTTAAAAATTAAACTTTATACACATACTCATCTCTTTGTGTCTTTTTTTCACTGTCTTAAGTGAATCTCTAAAAATTTAGAATGTCTACTTGGTCCAATCTGGAAAAGAACTTGTACAATTAACCCAAAGTGTCAGTACTGAAATTCGAGTGAGTTACTCTTTGTTACCTACTTCTGTGTAACAAATTACCTAAAAACATAGTGACTTAAAGCAATGATAAATATTTATTATTTATCACATAATCTGTGGGTCAGGAATTTGGGGGTAGCTTGGCTGAGCACTCTGGCTCAAGGTCTCTCATGAAGTTGTAACCACCTATTGCCTGAGGCTACAGTTACCTGATAGCTTAACTAATGCTGGAAGACCCATTTCCAAGGTGACTCACTCATGTGGTTTGCAAGCTAGTGTTGGTTGTTGGTTGGAGGGCCTCAACTCCTCTCCACACTGGCTTCTCCACAAGGCTACTCAAGTGACCTCATGACATAGCCACCAGCTTCTCCCAGAGCAATTGATCCAAGGGAGCAAAGAGGAAGCTTCAGTGCTTTGTATGACCTTATTTTGTAAGTCACACACTGTCACTTCCATTATACTTTATTTGTCATACAGACCAGCTCTGATGCACTGTGGGAGAAAACTACACAAGGGAATAAATGCCAGGAAGCAAAGATCATGGGGGCCATTTTGGAGGCTGACTATGCAGTCAGTGAACGAATCTGGTTAGTGTTCAACAGTGCAGTTCCTTTAACCACCTAGCCAGTGAATGGGCCACGTAGGCTACACACTGAAATAGAGTGTGGTTCTATGTGGGAGGAAAGTACATGCGATGCACTCAAGGATTTTTTCAAACTACGTGTAACATGCCTCCTCATTATAATCATTGCTCTATTGAAACATCATTAATTAAAAGATGTAAGTGGCTGTATCTCTCACGTCAGTGTAGAAAAACATACTTCTCTAAAAGTAGCCCTCAGCTTTCTCACTTTTCACAGACTCAGACCTGAGCCATGTACCCTGACTCACTCCATACAACCGACCACAAGCTGTTTCCAACACACAACCTTAATATGGCATTTTGGTATTGTTTCTTTGACTACGACCTTGGCCCCATCCCTAACTAGATGTCAGTTTATCCCTCTAGCTTCATCTACCCACATATCCTCAAGGACCCATATGTGAGTCCTTTAGAGAGAGGAGCTCCTGGCCAAAAAGTAAAGAACTAGTTTTATTGTTGACCCTATGAGATATGGAGGCCAAGCAGTACTGCTTCTGCACCCCAGCACAATCATGTTATTTTTAGTGAGGAAAATGTATACCTTTCCCTTCTTCTGGGCAGAGCACATGCAAGTGTGGGCAGGGTGGGGAGGATAAGGGGGCATGGTGTTCTGTAGTACCATGATAGATAGCAATTTCAGGAGTTCTGGGAAACCATGTAGACAGCAGGGATTTTTATGGAAATAGGAAGAAGTAGAGAACGCTGTGAAGTTCCTTCAAGGACCTTCACGGACAGGGGTGTGGTTAAGGGAATTCATTGCAAGACAGGAAGAAATAGAAGAAATTACTTGTTAACTAAAAATGGCATACTTGCTCATAAGCATACGTGAGAAATTCCTCACAGACTCCTGGGAATAATTGGGAGACAATTTGAGAGAATCTGGAAGTTCTGTGTGAGCAGGTCAAAGCAAGAGTCATTAAATTAAATTTTATGGTTATTAAACCTCATTTTTCCCACAAGTCCACATGGTCTGGAAGATCTTAGAAGTAGTTGTGCTGTGTGTCAGTTTTTTTGAGGAGATGATCTGTTAGCAGGTAGCTGGCTCTAGTTCCTGAGTGGGAGTCTGGCCAGAGGAGCAATCATAGCATTATGTCCTCTTAGAATATCACTTTACTGATTGAAAACTACTGTCACATTTATTACCTCAGCTGATCTGCACAGAAATCTGTGAACAAAGGGCTATTCACCCACTTATTACAGAGTTGTCAAAAATAAAAATCCTAAATGTTAAAAGCTTTGTTCAAGCATGTGTATTTGATAAGTAATAGGCTTGCAGTTGCAACTTAGAATTTGTGACAAGAAATCCTAGGCTCTTTCTGTTATAACAGTGGCTTTCAAGCTGTGCTCACTAGAGCCCTAAAATTCCACAAATCTGTCTAAAGAGAAATTTGGGGGAACAAGAGAAAGAGCACACAACCAGAGAAGTATTTATTTTAAACAAAATCTTTATGGCTAATAAAAAAAAATTAAAACCCCTGCACTGAAACACACTATCTTGTGATGCAATCTGTCAACTTGCCTGCCTGATCCCCAGGACTTTCCTCTATCAGAGTTACTCCTTAGACAAGAAAGAGTCTTGTTAAAATACAAGACTTACATTATATGTCATCAATCTATAAGTGTAACATGGCAACATTTCTCTGCTACCACCCTTAGTAAACACCTGTTATTTTTGTCTGCTGCAATCCTCTCCTTTCTTTTGGTAATACCATACTAAATTTCCTTGAGGAAACTATCCCTCTTCTATTTTCAATCTATATAGTTAAAACAGGACTGAATCACCTTCTGTTTCTAGAGTTATGTGTTTGATCCAGATCTGTCAATTACTAACTGGTAATTATTTGAGAACTTAACCCTCTAAGTGGTGAAGGAATGGGTACATGACTGAAAGCATGGAGCCTACAGACACCTTGGAATAGACACCATTCTCAGGATCCATGATCTCAGGGAGCTTCCAGGAAGAGGAAGGGGGCTATCCTGGAACAGTCGGGGGGAAGATGAAGGCATAAGTGGTTCTGAAAGAGAAGTCAAGGAACAGTGAGTCGTGGAGAGGCAACAGCAGGCAGCTGGTCTCCTCTAACCTGCCCTGTGCCTTGTTGGGTGGACCTGGAAGCTACAATGAGATTCCCCCCACCCCTAAGTTTTAGGTATAAATGAATAGAGATTCCTTATAAATGTTAAACATTGGAATAGATCAAATCAGAGACATATTCACAGTCAACCTTAAAAAGAAAGAATGGTGGGCTTCCCTGGTGACGCAGTGGTTGAGAATCTGCCTGCCAATGCAGGGGACACGGGTTCGAGCCCTGATCCGGGAAGATCTCACATGCCGCGGAGCAACTAAGCCCGTGCATCACAACTACTGAGCCTGCACTCTAGAGCCCGCGAGCCACCACTACTGAAGGCTGCACCCCTAGAACCCGCGCTTTGCAACAAGAGAAGCCACCGCAATGAGAAATCCACACACCACAACGAAGAGTAGCCCCTGCTTGCCGCAACTAGAGAAAGCCCGTGCACAGCAACGAAGAACCAAAGCAGCCAAAAAAAAGAAAAGAATAGTGTCCAAGCCAACAGAATATGACTGCAACTTTAGCTTAACGTATTCACGTTTCACTTAGAAAGGAGAGGGTTATTCAGCCAAATGTAGAAAAAAGGAGTCCTGAAGCCAATGAGGCTGGGTCCATATAAGCAGTGTGTCTAGGCAAGAAGGTCACCTCCCACTGGCAAGGTCTATGATGGCAATGGACCTCCATCAGTGAATAGATGGGTGGATGCCATTAATCTCCAAATCAGAAAATGAACTCTCCTGAGTCTGTGACCACCAACTCTGATATGACATGGGTCCATGTGGGAGAAAGAGCACTGCCCAAGCAATACGAATGACTAGTCCTTTCGACATTCATGTTGCTTGTTGTAAATCAAGTAACTGAAATCATGAATGTCAGTCCTAGTCTCTGGGCTTGGCAGATGTGAGTCTGCCACTCAAGAAGACTCTCCTCTCAGAGTCAGAGCTGGGGGGCCTGTGCATGTGTCCTAGCCCCTGTGAACACAGGGCATTCACTAAGGTAACCAGGCTGCTCCAACACTAACCTGCCTCTCCTTCTCTCAGGACTTACTAGCCTTCCTCAGTCTGTTAAAGTTTCCACATAGATGCTTCTTTCAAATAGTGTGCATGTTATATTAGAGCCAAGAGGGGAAATTTGTGGGCAATATACAGGGGCTTGATGGGAATGGAGGGTAATTGTTCACAGGCCCTGAAATGTACTCTATTCCCTTTGAAGGGTGAAAGAATCATCCTTCCACATCATATCAAACATATTAAAATGCACCTACAGACCACTTAAATATAACTTTCCCTAATTTTTGAAACTTTTAATAATATTGTTTTTGAAATTATTTATATATAAGTAATACAGTTACATGATTTTATTTATGATTTCTGTGTAACTACAGTGCACATTACTGAGAAAAACTTTATTAAAAATTGCTTAACAAGTAAAAAAAAAGAATGGGTACATGACCACCTACACTGGATCAGTGAGAGTCCTACCCAGGGCTCTGCTAGATCCACCAGTTTTTAAGCTGGTGTGTTGTAAGCTTAAAGGTGTTGGTGATTAATTCTGTCACTATATTCTGACAGCCAACCTGAGAAATGAGGCAATACTAAAGAGAGCACACTTCAGAAGTGGAAAAAGACAGATGATTGGTGACGAAATGTGAATATCTGGATACAGTTGTGCCTGAAACTATACTTTAAAGAATGTGAACTAATATTTATCTATTTGACTGACTGTTTTCTCCTTACATACTTTTAGTTGGGTTTTGATCACTTGTAACCAATTAGAGTCCTAATTCACCTGCTGGTCATATAAATTAATTCCAAGTTGTCATTGATTATTATGCTTGGAAACTTACTCAAATGTTGATTTGCATTGTCCATTACAGACGTTGTTCTAGATCAACACCTAGGGGACATTACTACAGATCCCATGGATATTACAAATAATAAAAAACTGTATAATCACAAATGATAACCTGGATAAAATGAACCAATTTTATCAAAGGCACAATTTGCTAGAACTCACATAAGAAAAAAATAGATACTCTGAGTAGGACTATATCTATTAAAGAAATTGAATCAATAATTAAATAAGCTTCCAAAACAAAAAACACCAGGCCCAGGTGGGTCACTGGAAAATTCTGCCAAACATTTAAGGAAGAAATTATACCAGATGTCTATAGTTTCATTCAGAGAATAAAAGCACAGGGAATATTTCCTAACTCATTCCATGAGACTAACATTACCTTAAGAACAGACAAAGACATTTCAAGAAAAGAAAACTACAGAGCACTATCTCTCATGAACATAGATTTAAAATTTTTTCAACAAAATATTAGATCAGTGGTTGCCAAGAGAAGGGATGAATAGGCAGAGCACAGAAGAATTTTAGGACAGTGAAAATGCTCTGTATGGTAGAGTAATGATGAATACCTGTCATCATACATTTATCCAAACCTATAGAGTGTATAACACCAAAAGTGAACCACAATGTAAACTATGGACTTTGAGTGATTATAGTATGTCAATGTAGGTTCATTAATTGTAACAAATGCACCACTCCAGTGGGGAATGTTGATAATGGGAGGATGTGTATATGTGTGGGTGGGGATTGTATGGGAAATCTCTGTACCTTCCCCTCAATTTTATCGTGATCCTAAAACTGATCTTAAAAAAAAGTCTCAATAAAAAAATTTTTTAAGCCTGTCACTGTAAGACAAACAACTGACAATATTTGTTGCCATTCATGAAATTTAAGCTTTTAAGCAAAAAACTAGGGTTTTGAAAACCTTGTATATGTCACTGTGAGATTAATAGCTTCCTAACACTTAAAGATTTTTCTCATGAGATTAATGATGATATTGACAAATTAAACTATTTGATATCCTATCATGAACTATGTCAGCATTTGAGAGAGATGCATAAACCAGTTAACCAAATTTATTTAGATGATCACTACATGATATTAGAAAATCATTCAGAGGTTAAAAAAAAAAACAAAACTCTTTCAAAGTACAAGACCAATGTAATAGATGATTAGAAGTCCATTGATACAGTTCCAGGTTTCATTTTGCAACCAACCTTAAGGAACTGCCACTTGTCAACTTTGGGTAAAATATCAAAGGAGATTGTATGCAATATTTTTTCATGTTCTTCAACTAAAATTGTATATCACAACAAACTGAATGCAGAAGCCTATGTGACAATGTAGCTTTCTTTTAGTAAGACAGATATTAAAGAGATTTACAAAAATATAAAACAATGCCTTGGGCTTCCCTGGTGGCGCAGTGGTTGAGAGTCCGCCTGCCGATGCAGGGGACACGGGTTCGTGCCCCGGTCCGGGAAAATCGCACATGCCGCGGAGCAGCAGGGCCCGTGAGCCATGGCTGCTGAGCCTGCGCGTCCGGAGCCTGTGCTCTGCGACCGGAGAGGCCACACAGTGAGAGGCCCGCGTACCGCAAAACAAACAAACAAACAAACAAAAAAAAAAACAATGCCACTCATTGTACTAATTGTCTTTGTATGTTTTGGCAGTATTTTTTTAATTAAAAAAATGTTCTTTATGTTCATAGGCAATGAATTTTTCTACTCTTATTTTTCAATGACTTAACATATTGTTAAAATTTATGCAGTTTTAGTTTTTAATACAGTAAATATAGATAAGTATAACTCACATAAATAAAAGTTCTTGGGATCTTCAATAGTTTTTAAGAGTGTAAAGGGATTCCAAGACCAAAAATGTTTGAGAACCATGACACTATCTATTCTATTTCTCAGATATAAAACAGATGTGTTTACAGTTCTGCTCTCAGGTAACTTGCCTCTCAGAGTGCAGGGAAAAACTAAAAAATAGATAAACAAAATACTTATATTTGGAGAAAATGTTTTGGACTAAATAAACCCAGGTTTGTGAGGGAGACAGGAAGGGTGTAACTTTCGCTAGGCTGGCCAGGGAAGGCCTCTTTTTTTTTTTGGAAAAGTGACAATGAAGCTGTGATGTGAAGAATAAGTTGTTAGTAATGCAGCAAGCTGAGCTAAGAGAACAGTGATTCAGGCATGGGGAATAGCAATGCAAAGACCCCGAGGTAGTTAAAAGTTTGGACTAGATTCCAGAATTGTATCATTCCAAAGCCTATGCTTCTCTTTCCTTCTCATAAACCACAACTGATTTTCCTTAGGCCAGCTATGCTCTGGCCCTTGGAACCTTCCATCTGGAAAATGGAGCGGAGATTGTTTTGATTCTTCCTAAGCGATGGCTTCATATTCAGTTAGTTGGCAGGTTAATCAGAAGCTTGCAAACAGCCTTTCATGGCTCTAAGGAGCAGCGCTCTCAAGAGCTAAGCTTGTCAGCCGCGCCAGGAAACTGCTGTTGCAAGAAGAAGTAGGAAAAGGGGGGAATTTAACTTTACAGGGAGAAGACTTAAATGGGACCTATAAATTATGTAGCTATTTTTCTATACCTTGGCCCCAGTCTGGAATTCTTCAAAATAAATGATTTGAGCCAAGTTCACTGTGGTTGCAAACATTACATGGTGTGCTGTTGTCTCTGAAGCGTATGTCTTGCTGACCAGGCATTTTGAAAAACTGCTGTAACCTTTTGAAGACAGTGGTGGTTCCCAGGGAAAGTGTTCTCTCATTTCCCCCCCACCCCCCAAGATGCTCGTGCAGGGACCAGAGGCAAAAAGCTAAATGACATCTCGTAGTAAGTGAGGGAAACTATAAGCATTATTTTACTAAATGATGGGATTTCCTTATATTTCCAAAAGTCAGAAAGTAATATATTCCCTCTCCTTCTGGAGTAAGCCTTCATAAAGCAGGAATTGGGCAAATATGAAAGGAACACATGAGTCAGTATCACAGTGCAGACATCCATGTTTAAACACTAGATACAGATGCAGGGGGAGAGCACGAAAGAGAAGGCACAGGCTGGTCAGCGTGACACAAAAACAGCTGGGTGACTAGGACAATTCAGGCAAATCACGTCTCTGATACAGCCCAACAGTCAAAAGAGCCTGTGTCCATGGCTGCTTGTTGTGTAGGGAGAACCACTGGTACTTTCTCCTATGATGGATGAGACAATTGATCTCAGGTTTCCCTACTATTCTTCTCTGATATCTTTTCCTTCATAAAAAGGTATTTATTCTCAGAGTTTCAGTTGTTACCCTCATACCAGTGACTCAGCTTTTTGTCTCCAACCTCAACCCTCTGAAAGTTGCCATCTTTGATGTTTGTCTCCTGGATATTTCAACACATCGCCACATATCCAAAGTGACACCACAGATCCAAAGTCAATGCCAGCAGCCTGCCCTCAATGTGGATGTCATCTTCTATCTTCCTATTTTTGCACATGGCTTCTTTTATTTTCCAGTTTTGGGGAGTCAGATCTGGAGGCTATTGATGGATTGTATACATTTTGCTCACATCCAACCTGCCAATACCACACTGTAAATAACTGGTGGGGCTGACATTTAAGCCTTGAGCCAGGAGAGTCTGGAGCTTGTGAACTTAACTCCAGGCATCCTAGTATGGTCCTGAGGAAGTCACCTTGAAGGCAGCTGGGCTTGATTCTCTGTTCCAGGACACAAAGAGAGCAACTCCAAGATGAGATTCCTTAGAGTGAAAATCACCTTAAAGGAAACACCCTAAAAGGGAGATTCATGTCTTTCAATTGGCTAAACTCCCTGAAATGGACTTGGAATTTTAATTTTTTCCTGAGGAGTTAGCTATGTCAGTTATTCCTTTAAAATGCCTTTCATTCTCTTTGCCATCCCTACCTGCAGTCCCTACCACCAGCAGAGTCTAAATTTATATTATCTCACATATGTTTTGTTCATATAGTCCTAGCTGTTCTCTCTGTTTATAATCTTTACCCATTCCAAGCCATCCTGTAAACATGACTGTCCATGGCTATCTATTGCTCAGAAATCTATAAAGTCTCCCTATTTTTTTTTTTCTGTGGTACGCAGGCCTCTCACTGCTGTGGCGTCTCCTGTTGCGGAGCACAGGCTCCGGACACACAGCCTCAGTGGCCATGGCTCACGGGCCCAGCCGCTCCGCGGCATGTGGAATCTTCCCGGACCGGGCCACAAACCCGTGTCCCCTGCATCAGCAGGTGGACTCTCAACCACTGTGCCACCAGGGAAGCCCTAAATTCTCCCTCTTTTACTGCCTCAACTCCTCCTGCATGAATTGAGTAACTGTTAGTTGAGGCAACTCTGGTTTTAATTACTTCCCAAATTTAATTACTTGCTTCAATGCAAGCAGCCTGGGAATCTTAGCGTATGGACATAATTGTTCCTTCTGCTCTTTAATCAAGCTTTTTTCTCCTGTAAAGAATATCTTCCTCACGTATACTCACATCTTTGTATCTTCTCTCACTTCTTTCTGTTTTTATGAAGTGCCAAGGATCACTATGAAAAAAAAAATCAGTCTATAGAAGGGAGAGAAAAAACACCTAATGTATTGTAAAGATGAATACTCAGTTACAGAGTAGAGGGATTCGTTTTAGTAGTGATTGAGCTACTCATATAATCTACAGAGTCAATGTTTTTCTCCAGAAACTTATGCCAGAGTCTTGGGCAGAAGTAGTGGTTAAAAATAAAAGTGACTCTGCTAAAATTTCTATTGAGATCTTGAATGTGATGCTTCTGAGTCTCTAACAAAGGACAAGGGAGAATAAAGAATAAACTTCAGAAAAAGTGATGGAAATATGGTGAAGGCACACAGTGGGGAGCATGAAGCCGACAGACTCACATCAGGAAAGGAGGAGAAGCCGAGAAAACAACAGACGTGACAAGCAGAGACATCGTGACTCAGAATGCATGCGTTTGTGAAGTGAAAATGGCTGGTACCCTGCCGTGGCATGGAAAATGCTCCCTTCCGTGACACTTGCCTGAGGAGATGGCAAACATTCTAATGTTAGCTAAAATGAATGAATTCACAAGCAGTGGAGTTACTCTCTGGGGACCCTGTAAACTAGCTGGGAAGGAGTTAACTTCAAAGAGCACTACAGTTCCCAGGATTCTCATAATTGTGTTAGTGAGAATAGAATTAGAGAAATTCAGCATTGCTACTGGGGTTGTGAAACGATTTAACCCATAAACTAAGGAGGTGTAGGAAACAGGAGGAAAATGTGAGGTTTATGTAGGGTGACTACCTGTTTCAGTTGCCAGGAGTAGCCCTAGTGTGTATGCATCTCCCATAACTCATAAAAGTGTCCTAGTATGGAGGAAACATTATAGTTTTTCACCCAGTTTTTCCTTCCATGGAATAATATTCACCTTTTAAAAATTATTATCTATTTTATACATATTAATGCATATATATGTCAATCCCAATTCATCCCACCACCACCACAACCACCCCCCACCCCCCACCCCCGCCTCTTTCCCCTCTTGGTGTCCATACTTTTGTTCTCTACATCTGTGTCTTTATTTTGGCCCTGAAAACCGGTTCATCTATACTATTTTTCCAGGTTCCACATATATGTGTTAATATACAATATTTGTTTTTCTCTTTCTGACTTACTTCACTCTGTATGACAGTCTCTAGATTCATCCATGTCTCTACAAATGACCCAATTTCATTCTTTTTATGACTGAGTAATATTCCATTGTATACATGTACCACATCTTCTTTATCCATTCATCTGTCGATGGGCATTTAGGTTGCTTCCATGACCTGGCTATTGTAAATAGTGCTACAGTGAACATTGGGGTGCATGTGTCTTTTTTTTTTTTTTTGCGGTATGCGGGCCTCTCACGGTTGTGGCCTCTCCCGCTGCGGAGCACAGGCTCCGGATGCACAGGTTCTGGACGTGCAGGCTCAGCGGCCATGGCTCACAGGCCCAGCCACTCCACGGCGCTTGGGATCCTCCTGGACCGGGGCACGAACCTGTGTCCCCTACATCGGCAGGCGGACTTTCAACCACTGCACCACCAGGGAAACCCGCATGTGTCTTTTTGAATTATGGTTTTCTTTGGGTATATGCCCAGTAGTGAGATTGCTGGGTCGTATGGTAATTCTATTTTTAGTTTTTTAAGGAACCTCCATACTGTTCTCCATAGTGGCTGTATCAATTTACATTCCCACCAACAGTTCAAGAGGGTTCCCTTTTCTCCACACCCGCTCCAGCATTTGTTGTTTGTAGATTTTCTGATGATGCCCATTCTAACTGGTGTGAGGTGATACCTCATTGTAGTTTTGATTGCATTTCTCTAATAATTAGTGATGTTGAGCAGCTTTTCATGTGCTTCTTGGCCATCTGTATGTCTTCTTTGGGGAAATGTCTATTTAGTTCTTCTGTCCATTTTTTGATTGGGCTGTTCGTTTTTTTAATATTGAGCTGCTTGAGCTATTTGTATATTTTAGAGATTAATCCTTTGTCCGTTGATTCATTTGCAAATATTTTCTCCCATTCTGAGGGCTGTCTTTTTCTCTTGTTTGTAGTTTCCTGTGCTTTGCAAAAGCTTTTAAGTTTCATTAGGTCCCCTTTGTTTATTTTTGTTTTTATATCCATTACTCTAGGAGGTGGATCAAAAAAGATCTTGCTGTGATTTATAGCAAAGTGTGTTCTTCCTATGTTTTCCTCTAAGAGTTTTATACTGCCCAGTCTTACATTTAGGTCTCTAATCCATTTTGAGTTTATTTTTGTGTATGGTGTTAGGGAATGTTTTAATTTCATTCTTTTACATGTAGCTGTCCAGTTTTCTCAGCACCACTTATTGAAGAGACTGTCTTTTCTACACTGTCTATCCTTGCCTACTTTGTCATAGATTAGCTGACCATAGGTGCATGGGTTTATCTCTGGACTTTCTATTCTGTTCCACTGATCTATATTTCTGTTTTTGTGGCAGTACCATACTGTCTTGATTACTGTAGCTTTGTAGTATTGTCTGAAGTCAGGGAGTCTGATTCCTCCAGCTCTGTTTTCTTCCCTCAAGATTGCTTTAGATATTCGGGGTCTTTCGTGTCTCCATACAAATTGTAAGATTTTTTGTTCTAGTTCTGTAAAAAATGCCATTGGTAATTTGATAGGGATTGCATTGAATCTGTAGATTGCTTTAGGAAGTATAGTCATTTTCACAATATTGATTCTTCCAAACCAATAACATGGTATATCTCTCCATCACTTTGTGTCATCTTTGATTTCTTTCATCAGTGTCTTATAGTTTTCTGAGTACAGATTTTTACCTCCTTAGGTAGGTTTATTCCTAGGTATTTTATTCTTTTTATTGCAATGGTGAATGGTATTGTTTCCTTAATTTCTCTTTTGGATCTTTTGTTGTTAGTGTATAGGACTGCAAGAGATTTCTGTGCATTAATTTTGTATCCTGCAACTTTACCAAATTCATTGATGAGGTCTAGTAGTTTTTTGGTGACATCTTTAGGATTCTCTATGTATAGTATCATGTCATCTGCGAAGAGTGACACTTTTACTTCTTCTTTTCCAACTTGTATTCCTTTTATTTCTTTTTCTTCTCTGATTTCTGTGGCTAGGACTTCCAAAACTATGTTGAATAATAGTGGTGAGAGTAGATATCCTTGTTTTTTTCCTGATCTTAGAGGAAATGCTATCAGTTTTTCAACATTGAGAATGATGTTTGCTGTGGGTTTGTCATATATGGTCTTTATTATGTTGAGGTAGGTTTCCTCTATGCCCACCTTCTGGAGAGTTTTTATCATGAATGGGTGTTGAATTTTGTTAAAAGCTTTTCCTCATCTATTGAGATGACCATATGATTTTTATCCTTCAATTTGTTTATATGGTGTATCACATTGAATGATTGGCGTATATTGAAGAATCCTTGCATCCCTGGGATAAATCCCACTTGATCATGGTGTATGATCCTTTTAATGTGTTGTTGGAGTCTGTTTGCTAGTAGTTTGTTGAGGATTTTTGCATCTATATTCATCAGTGATATTGGTCTGTAGTTTTACTTTTTTGTAGTATATTTGTCTGGTTTTGTTAGCAGGGTGATGGTGGCATCATAGAATGAGTTTGAGAAGGATGGGTGGTAGCTCTTCTCTAAATGTTTGATAGAATTCACCTCTGAAGCCATCTGGTCCTGGACTTTTTGTTTGTTGGAAGGTTTTTAATCACAGTTTCAATTTCATTACTTATGATTGGTCTGTTCATATTTTCTCTTTCTTCTTGGTTATGTCTTGGAAGTTTATACCTTTCTAAGAATTTGTCTGTTTCTTCCAGGTTGTCCATTTTATCGGCATAGAGTTGCTTGTAGTAGTCTCTTATAATGCTTTGTATTTCTGCAGTGTCCATTGTAACTTATCCTTTTTCATTTCCAATTTTATTGATTTGAGTCCTCTCCCTCTTTTTCTTGATGAGTCTGGTTAATGGTTTATCAATTTTGTTTATCTTCTCAAAGAATCAGCTTTTAGTTTTATTGATCTTTGTTACTGTTTTCTTTGTTTCTATTTCTATTTCTTTTTTTTTTTTTGCAGTACGCGGGCCTCTCCCTGTTGTGGCCTCTCCCGTTGCGGAGCACAGGCTCCGGACGTGCAGGCTCAGCGGTCATGGCTCACGGGCCCAGCTGCTCTGCGGCATGTGGGATTTTACCGGACTGGGGCATGAACCTGTGTCCCATGCATCGGCAAGCGGACTCTCAACCACTGCGCCACCAGGGAAGCCCTGCTCTGTTCTTTTTTGATTTGTTTCCTTCTACTAACTTTGGGTTTTGTTTGTTCTTCTTTCTCTAGTTCCTTTAGGTGTAAAGTTAGATTGTTTATTTGAGATTTTTCTTGTTTCTTGAGGTAGGCTTTTATTGTTATAAACTTCCCTCTTAGAACTGCTTTTACTGCATCCCATAGGTTTTGGATCATCGTGTTTTCATTGTAATTTGTCTCTAGGTATTTTTTGATTTCCTCTTTGATTCCTTCAGTGATGTCTTGGTTATTTAGTAATGTATTGTTTAGCCTCCATGTGTTTGTGCTTTTTACATTTTTTTCCCTGTAATAGATTTCTAATCTCATAGCACTGTGGTCAGAAATGATGCTTGATGTGATTTCAATTTTCTTAAATTTACTAAGGCTTGATTTGTGCCCCAAGATGCGATCTGTCCTGAAGCATGTTCCATGTGCACTTGAGAAGAAAGTGTAATCTGCCTTTTTTGGATGGAATGTCTTATAAATATCAATTAAATCTATCTGGTGTATTGTGTCATTTAAAGCTTGTGTTTCCTGATTAATTTTCTGTCTAGATGATCTGTCCATTGGTGTAGTGAGGTGTTAAAGTCCTCCACTATTACTGTGTCACTGTTGATTTCCTCTTTTATAGCTGTTAGCAGTTACCTTATGTATTGAGGTGCTCCTATTTTGGGTACATATATATTTATAATTGTTATATAGTCTATTTGGATTGATCCCTTCATCATTATGTAGTGTCCTTCCTTGTCTCTTCTAATATTCTTTATTTTAAAGTCTATTTTATCTGATACAAGTATTGCTACTCCAGCTTTCTTTTGATTTCCATTTGCATGGAATACCTTTTTCCATCCCCTCACTTTCAGTCTGTATGTGTCCCTCAGTCTGAAGTGGGTCTCTTGTAGACAGTGTATATGTGGGTTTTGTTTTTGTATCCATTTAGCAAGCCTGTGTCTTTTGGTTGGAGCATTTAATCCATTCACGTTTAAGGTAATTATTGATATGTATGTTCCTATTACTATTTTCTTAATTGTTATGGGTTTGTTTTTGTAGTTCCTCTTCTTCTCTTGTGTTTCTCACTTAGAGAAGTTCCTTTAGCATTTGTCATAGAACTGGTTTCATTGTGCTGAATTCTCTTAGCTTTTGCTTGTCTGTAAAGCTTTTGATCTCTCCGTTGAATCTGAATGAGCTCCTTGCTGGGTAGGGTAATCTTGGTTGTAGGTTCTTCCCTTTCATCACTTTAAATATACCATGCCACTCCCTTCTGGTTTGTAGAGTTTCTGCTGAGAAATCAGCTGTTAACCTTATGGGAGTTCCTTTGTATGTTATTTGTCATTTTTCCCTTGTTGCTTTCAATAATTTTTCTTTGTCTTTAATTTTTGTCAATTTGATTACTGTGTGTCTTGGCGTGTTTCTCCTTGGGTTTTTCCTGCCTGGTACTCTCTGTGCTTCCTAGACTTGGGTAGCTATTTCCTTTCCCATGTTAGGGAAGTTTTCGACTATAATCTCTTCAAATATTTTCTTAGGTACTTTCTCTCTTCTCCTTCTGTGACCCCTATAATGTGAATGTTGTTGTATTTAATGTTGTCCCAGAGGTCTCTTAGGCTGTCTTCATTTCTTTTCATTCTTTTTTCTTTATTCTGTTCTATGACAGTGAATTCCACCATTCTGTCTTCCAGGTCACTTAAACATTCTTCTGCCTCAGTTATTCTGCTGTTGATTCCTTCTAGTGTATTTTTCATTTCAGTTATTGTATTGTTCATCTCTGTTTGTTTGTTCTTTAATTCCTCCAGGTGTTTGTTCCTTAATTCTTCTAGATTTTTGTTAAACATTTCTTGCATCTTCTTGATCTTTGTCTCCATTCTTTTTCCGAGGTCCTGGATCATCTTCACTATCATTATTCTGAATTCTTCTGGATGTTTGCCTATCTCCACTTCATTTAATTGTTTTTCTGGGGTTTTATCTTGTTCCTTCATCTGGTACAAAGTCCTCTGCCTTTTCATTTTGTCTATCTTTCTGTGAATGTGGTTTTTGTTCCACAGGCTGCAGAATTGTAGTTCTTCTTGCTTCTGCTGTCTGCCCTCTAGTCAGTATTCACCTTTTGAGATGAAAGATGTCAATTCTGGTCGGGCTGAAGACCTCAAACTTACAGGGCTTGGAAGTGAGCTTCAACTTGCAGGGTTTGTCTGCCCAGAGCTGAACACTGGGAAGAAATTGATGGAGATTGGTGCTAAATTCTTGGGCTGATATAATTTTTCTCCTCAACTTCTCAATGGACGCAAATTTCTTCAGAATCTTACCTGCTTTTTTCTTACTTTCAAAGTAGCTTTCTTCCATTCTTAAGTTTTGTTTGGTTTTGTTTTTCACCTTCAAAGGAGTTGAGGTGACATGGTCAGGAGAGTGTGAACAATCATGATTGCTACTAGTTTTCTTATATTGCAAAAGCTGAAATTTGCTAAGCTCTTCCATATTTGTTATGTCATTAGAATACCATGACCATTTGCAGCTAAGAGTATTTATCCACTATTTTACAGATGAATAAATTAGGTTTAGGAATATCATGAGATTTCTCAAAGTGTTAGAAAGAAGCAGCATGGGTAATCTAAAGCAAACCCTTGAGATCTTAGTCCAGATTTCTTTCCATAATATAAGGTTGTCTTGAAAGTCTCCCCATAGTTTCCATCATCTCCAGAACGTGGTGAGGGAAAATCCATAAATTTAGCACGTGTTTCATCTTGTAATACACAACTCATCACTTAATTCTCTGGAACAGCAGACCTTGTAAGCCTCAGTGAAGAGCACACAATTTAGTTTTCTATTCTATATTTCAACTGTCTTTTAAATTATTTAATACATTCATGTCTATTTTCAGACTAACATGAATTGCTTTGCCTCTGTTCCACACACATTCAAAAGATGCAGGAGATACATACATATATATATATATATATATATATATATATATATATATATATATATAGCTAGTACATTAGGGGTATGTTTCTTTACTTGTTCAATCGAGTAACCTTATACAAACATCATATAGTTTATATCAGCCAGAGTTTTTGAGCGACATGGGTAAATAAGCATCTTGAAACATCTTTATTTGGGAAGAAATAGTATATAGCATGTGATGATGGACTTTGTCAGTATTTTACCAGATATCTATTGGTTTATCTCAATTACATCCTCAACTCTTATTAACATTAATAGACGTTCTACACATTTTAGGGGAAAAAAAGCATATCCATTAGCATAGGAGAAATGTAAGCCTCTAAGAGAATGAACTCCTAAGAAATTCTGGTGGCGAGGCTCAAAGTGGAGCACAGTCTCACAATTAAATAATTCTGGGCAAAATGTCCCAGTAGATTTCTCAGAGAATTTCATTTCTTGGACAGCAGGTATGAGAATTGAATAACTCACACTCCTCACTTCATTGCATGCCATTCTCAATTATCCCAGTAAGGTCCCTTTCTTATTTTATTTTACTGTATTCATTTTTTTATTATACTCTCCTTCATCCCCACCCCAATGTCACTTCCTTACTACCCCTTTCCTTTAGGGTGAACCCATTCTACAGTGTTTAATGTGCTTTTGGGTATGTATATATCCCTGAAAGTATAACATTATTTTAAGTGTATTTATGTTTTAATTTATATAAAACTACTAGCCTCTAGCTCTTGTTTCAATGATCCCTCTTTTTTTTTTTTTAACTCAGGGCTTTTCCCCCTTAATCTGTCCATGTTGTTAATTCTAGTTAAATCTAGTTAATTCTTTCTCATTGCTGCATCGTACTCCATTTTTGCAATTGTATCCACTGCATTTTATTTAACCATATGTTCAGTAATGGACATCCAGGCCACCTCAATTCTCTAGTTCCCTAAACAATGCTCTGATGAACTCCTTCTCACCTGTATTATGGACCTTTGGGAGAGTTTCTCTAGCATATACATATGGGAGTAGGAATATTTGTTTATAAGATATTTGTTTATATTTGCTCATTTCACTAAGCCATGCCAAATTACTATCCAGAAAGGCTACAACTGGTTAAACATTCACTAGCAGTGCATGTGCGTTCCTCAAAAGCTCAGGAACACCTGGCATAATCCAATTTTACATATTTGTTAAGCTGATGGGTGTAAAGTTATTGTTTTAATTCATATTTCTCAGATTACTATAAATATCAGTATCTCATCATAAACTTATGTTGAGTTTGATTTCCCTTTTTTGATTTGTTTATTCATATACTTTACTTTCTTTTGTGATTTTTATCTTTTTTCTAGTGATTCTCTATTATATTCAAATATTCTCTTACCAGTATACCAGTCATCTGGTAACCTTGTAGCATCCTCCATTAAAGAGAAGTCTAAATTTTGATTTAGTCAAATCAATCTATTTTCTTCCTTAGTTTGTGCTTTTTTGAATGTTGTTTAAGAAATGCTTTCCCACTTGGATTTTGAAAGATAGAGTCTAATGCAAAATAAGCACATAGACCAAACTAGTATCAATCCAAAAGTCCAGAGTGATAAAAAACCAAATAGGAGGCAATGGAACTGCAAATAGAGACAGCAAGATGGAGAACATAGCTTGAGAGGACAGAAAAGAAGAGAACTGAAATGGAGAAACTGAAAACTCTATGGCATTTTCCAACTTGCTCATCGATTAGGAGGGAACTCTAGGGATGCCAGGTCTGGTCACCTGTATCTTCTAAACAGAAGCTGCTTTAAGCCTCAGGTATACATGAATTGTGCTTCCTGGATTGTGCAGTGCAAAATGTGCACAACCAGAAGTGTCAACTCAGGGTTAATTCTAGAATCAGAGACCCAAGGATGCCCCCAGGATAAGTGCAGAGATCCATCCCTGCCATTGGCTGAAGGGAGACCTAAGGTAAGGGTACTCTTCCTTTTTTGCATAGACTAGACCTGAAATCTATTCTTAAAAGTAAAATTTATTAATAACTAATGAACGCCATTCAGTTTTCTAAGTAATTTACATGGACTCATCTAAAATCACAAAAAACTTATGAAATTGACACAAGGACAACCCTACAAGAAACTGAGATACAGACTAAGCAAATACATAGAGAAATAAGTGAAAAATCTATTATTTTAGTTACTATGACACATGACCTGCTAGGGAAATATGAATTCAACTTATACCTGAGTGGGAGGAGAAGTGTAGCAAAATTTGAACTGTTGGATAAAGATATCCTTTTGGAAATATACAAAATAAATGAGTGAAAATATTAAAAAACTGTCTTATTTATGGAAACCCTATACAGTTGTCCGAGTATTGAACTTAAATTTGTCTCTAAAAGGACTTACAGACCATTTCAATGCTATTTCTAGTGGTATGACTGTCATAAGTCATTTTCATCCCTCAGAAACCTATGGTGGCAATCAGAAGTCAGGAAATTTTATAAAGTAAAAATTAAATTAATTAAAATTCTTGAACAAAACAGGAAAGAATAAACAAACATGAAACCACATTTGCCCAGGGCAGATACTTTTCTGACCCATTTGTTCATCTCTCAATTTTCTCCCTTTCCTTTGGAAAAAAGGGGCTCAGAGAATACCATTTCATCATGCATAGCAGGGTGGTGGGCTAAGTCAATATGTTTCACAAACATGCTGGCTGTTCATCTTGATATGGGAGAAGTTGTGATTAAGTTCCGCGTTTCAAAATTACATGTTGTTAATATCATACAGAAATGAAAAATAAATTATACTTTTATCTGATTTGAGCAAATGTAGTTAGCTTGATAGGCTGGATTGAACAGGAGTCTCTTTTTGTGTTGAAAATAATCTAGCTGTGTATAAGGCACTGTAGAAAGTTCTGAGTCTTTAAGCATGTTGATATTTGATCATTGTATATGCTTGATAGGATTTCAAGTGCATTAGGCACTCCCTTATCAGAGTCTTCCCAACCAGAGAGCAAAAATACTGAGGGAGTAAAAGTTTTACAGAGAAGACTAATGTTGTTTTGATATTGATTAGAGAGACTAATGGGATGTGATGAGAAGGCTCTGGATGAAAAGTGAGAAGTTCTGAGTTCAAGTTCTAGCTCTGTCACTATCGGTCATGTATGTCTTTTCTCCACTATAAAGCTGTTGAATTTTATTATCCTGAGATTGAGGTAGTATAACATAGGACTCAGGCTATGGAATCAGATTTGACTCTGGATTTGAAATTTTCACTTGCCAAGAAACAGTATAACTCCCCTTAAAATTCATCGTTGAATAAACACAATAAAGTATCCAGGATTGGAAGCCAAACCAATAACCAGGACGGAAGGCATACACCTCCAGGGCTGACTTTCAGTTGGCATGCTACTGCATGGTTGCATCATAGTTAAAATATAGATATACTTCCCTTGGGCTGGAAGAGACTCCACCCTAAGCCAGGCCACAGACCTCCCCACAATCCAGCAACTAAAAGACACAAACTTGGCATAGCAAGGAACTTCCAGGATCTTCTTGATCTGGGGCTAGCCACTGTATTCATCCTGATGGTTTTCTGTCCATGTCAAACCAATTACAAAATATTTTTATTAGTCCCTCTGCTTCTACCCAGTGAATAAGGTGTCCTCTGGCTCTTTCACTAACCAACTGAAAGGGCTCAGCCACAAGAAACCAAGGAAAGAGTGATGAGTTTGTCTTCTCTAGGTCACTCCCATGTCATCCTTCCCACCCTACCCCCAGCTTCTCATAAGGGAGAAAAACAGGTATAAAGAACCTGAACCTGGGTTTACCACAACAAGGAATTGAAAAATGTATGGTTGAATATGTCGTGGGATGTTTCTGTGTTAAGCTGCATGGTGAAGTGAATATGAAAAGGGCTCGGCGTTAAGAAGATCTGAATCCAAACTCTTTTTCTAACTTCTTTGCCAGTTGTCTAGCTCAAGCAACTTATTTAAACTGCCTATGCTTCTCTTCCTTCATCCACAAAATTTTTAATAATAATCAAAATAGCTAACATATATTCAATAGTTACCAGGTACTGAATGCTTTATATAAATTACCTTATTTAATCTTCATAACAGATCTGTGATGTAGGAACTCTTCCATTCCATTTTCCAATCAGGGAAGCAAAGTTCAGAGAGTGTAAGTAGCTTACCCTTGTTCTGGATCACACAACCTGAGTAAGAGAGCACAAATTTGGACCCAGTTAATCTGATTCTGGCACTCATGCCCTTCAATACTGCCCCAAAAGAATGTAAAATGTTCTCTAGGATAGCTACTATTATTATAATGATAACCAGATCTCTAAGAACAATAATCTTATTTTCTAACAAGTACTAATATCAATATGTTTATACTGAAAACCCTTTGAAAATTACCCTAAAAAATACAGGTTCTATGTTTATCAGATCTCTAGGGTATCTTCCAGCTGCATCATCCCAAAACACCCCAACAACAAGCATACTGTCTCCAGAAGTTTTTAAGCACACCTAGATCTAGTGCTCAAAGAACTGATTATAGTGCCTGTGGTCAATGTCTAACCCTTCCAGACTATGAAATTCTGTACATTCGAGGCCAACAGAGAAGATTATGATCCGGAGGGAATAAAAACAAAAAAATAAGCTTCAGAGATTGCAGTAGATAATGAAAAACAGCTGCCACATGAGAGTCTGTTTTGACTAACTGTGGAGCTTACATATTGCACTGAGTTTTTTAGGTCCCAGTATTCAGCTTTTCAGGCATGTCTGATCTATCTCCTGGGTTATTTAGTGAAGACTCAAGACAGTCTCTTTCTCTGAGTGCAAATATTATTGATTTATGTCCTCTCTAATTAGAAGAGAACTTACTTAGACCCTAAGGAAAACATGAAAATACAAAAAAGGGACACTTCTCTTTTAGACCTTCTGTGCTCCCAGAAGACAAGAGAGGTAGATTCTACAGAGCAAGCACAGATAGTGCTTTGTTGAGGTCTTGGAGTCGTTATTTTGCACATAAATTCCACATCTGTGTCATGATCGACTGTCATGATTCACTGGCTATGTAAATCATATTAACCTCTTGTTGCCAGGTCAAAGTTAGATCCAAAATTTGAGTCATTTATTCTTTTCATAAGCATTTCTCACCAGGCTCAGGTCCTATTCTCAAGCAATGTACAGTTTGACAGGCAAGATGAGGTAAGAACACAGATGCCTAGAACACAAACTCTGAAGAGAAGGTTGTGGAATAGACAGATGATCAGGCACAAAGGACTCTACTGGACATGTGCAGGAATTGGTTTTAGCCTGAAGGTGAAGGGGAGTCACTAAACTCTCCTTTCTGTGTTAGATCACTCTTTTAGCAGAGAAGGGCATGAGTTGGAAAGTGGAGAGAACAGGAAGAGATTTCAAAGAAAGATTCAAACAGGGAATAAGAGAAACTTTGATTGAAACTAGAAGTATATAGATAGGAATAATTTCTGGAAAAGGATTTTTAGAAGATGAAAGATAATTATGGAGCAGTGAGAATATGTACCAAAGGGGAAAAATCAATAGAAAAACAATGTTGATCATCCAAGGAAGGGAAAGGCAAGTGGTAGATCAAGACAGTTTAATAGATAGGAGGTTCTAGATTCCAGATCATGGGCAAAAAGACACTCTGGAAAAAAGTAGGGAGAACTTGTGTTGAAACTAGAGGGACAAAAGCAAGAAAACTTATATATGTACCCTTTAAAACCTTTCTCTCTTGGCTGTTTACTTTCTTTGCTTTTATCAACACATAACTACTTATGCCCCCTCCCATTCCTCCAAAAACCCTTCCCCAAACACCTTCAGCATCTCTGTGAGGTCCACAACATGGTTCCCCATGAGAAACCTGACATCTTTACAGCTGTGCAAAGAGCATTTCCAAGACAAGAACTTTTTCTCTATAATTTAAAAAATTTATTTATTTATTTATTTATTTATTTTTGGCTGTGTTGGGTCTTCGTTGCTGTGCAAGGGTTTTCTCTGGTTGCGGTGAGTAGGGGCTACTCTTCTTTGCATTGCGTGGGCTTCTCAATGAGGTGGCTTCTCTTGTTGTGGAGCGAGAACCCTAGGTGTGCGGGCTTCAGTAGTTGTGGCACACAGGCTCAGTAGTTGTGGCTCACAGGCTTAACTGCTCCACAGCATGTGGGATCTTCCCGGACCAGGGATTGAACCTGTGTCCACTGCATTGGCAGGCGGATTCTTAACCACTGCGCCACCAGGGAAAGTCCTTATAATTTTTTTTTAAATAAAGGTATTAGGAATCCTGTACCCCATGAATTGATTCACAAATTGTAGAAACTTTTCATATCATGATTATAGAATGTCAAAATATATTCATTCCCTATATAATTTCATATAGAAAGTATTTAACAAAAGTTAGCATTTTTAAAACAGGAAAGAGGTGTTCTTATTCTTCCCAAAGCTCATAAACAGTAGACTTTTCACATAGTATAGCTTTTAAAGCACTTTTGAGAGAGACACAATTTTTAGAGACGATATTATAAGATTAAGTGAAGATATGGAATTATTACATTCATATATCAAGTCATTAAAAAGGTGTCTCTCTCCCTATTTAAAACATTCAAGCCAGTTTTCCTTGGCTTGAAGAAACTCATTGTAAATTCAAGTCAAATGACCAAGAAAATTACTCTGGTAAAGTAAATTCTCTTTCATCCAGCAGGTTATCTACTGGAATTATGTGAACCACCATTTGCCCACGTGAATAAGTAAACTGCAAATCGATATTCGGGGCCTGAATTAGTTTTCTAATGCTGTGTAACAAAATCACCACAAATTCAGTTAATGTGAAAGAACACATATTAATCATCTTGCGGTTCCATGAGTCAGGAGTCCGAGCATGGCTTAGCTAGGTTCATTGTTCAGGTTCTCGCAGGGATGCAATCAAGGTGTTGGCCAGGCCATGGCTTCGTCAGGGGCACGAATGGGAAAAGATCCATTTCCAAGCTCCTTCAAATTGTTGGCAGAATCCATCTCTTTGGAGTTGTAGGGCTGAGGTTCACAATTTTTTTGTTGTTGTTGTTGGCTGTTTGCCGGAGGTTGCTCTTAACTCTTAGAATTGTAATTTCTCACCACCTGGCTCTCTCTACACACAGTTGACAACACGGCAGTTTATTTCTTTACACCAAGAAGGGAGAAAAGTCAAAAAGCCTCTCTCATGTGTGATAGTAAGATGGATATATATGTACACACACACACCCCATAGTAATAATCATAGATCACAGGAGTGACATCATCCCATCACATTGTAAAATATTTGCTATATTGCATTTGTTAGATGCAAGACAAAGGTCCCAGACATACAGGGTGTGAACACAGAGGCCACCCTGAGCTCTGTCTACAACAGTCCCCAAGACACAGAGAGTACTTCGGCATGTAAAAGAAAAATGTTTTTATTTCAACATAATTTAAAAATCAAGCACATATTTTGACATTATATATTCCAGCACCAGTACTGTTCCAGAATGCATGCATGAAATCTGTCTCATTTCTTATAGTTATCTTTTATAAATATAAATTCATGATCATCTGTTGAAGGAAAGGAGTGAAGAAAGAAGGGCACGAAGAGAAAGAAAAAGGAAGACAGTATAACATGACTTCTATATTATGAAATAGGAGCAAAAAGGGATCAAGAGGCATTTTCTTTTGCTTACTACTGAATTAACTGGGGCCATCTGAGGAAGAACAAACATAAACAGCAATAGTAAAACTAGCACAGGAAATGGGTATTAGAAATAACATCACAAAGGGAAAAAAACTCATATATTTACTAATTACACAAAACTCTGGATAAATAGCTGGGACTTCTCAGGAACTCTGAAGCTCCTCTGAGGAGCTCAAAAAAAAAATACTCTTGCTGAAGCTTGAAAAATATATTACATATATCCAGAGAAAAAGTTAACCAATGAATTCATGTGCAAGTACATAATGTATTTTTAATTAAACAAAAAATCATGTGTATGACACAATGAATAGTTGTATGTGCGTGTGTGTGTATATGTGTGTGTGTGTGTAGTTGATTTCTCCTAATATACTGAGGGGTAGAGTAAAATCAAGCATGGTTGCAAATGGTATATCAAATAGTCTCCAGAAAGGCCATGAAAGAAAGTCTAAGGTATAAAGCACTAGGCTTGTAGGCAGAAGCTCTGTAGTAGCTGGACATTGTTTTCATTTATTTCTACATTGGTATTTTATGTCTTAAATGCAGCTGTCATCTCTTAAATTATTCTTCTCTACTTCTGATATGTGCAGGTATATAAGAATTTATAGAATGCCTTGAATAAAATGGGACTGTAGAAGCAAGAAGGTACTGGGTGGTACAAAAAGGTATTTTACATTTAAATTCTATTTTTGCTTAAAAGAAATATATCTTCTTCATTCCAGAATATGCTGGCAAAGACAACAATATCATGCCATGGTTAAGTCAGAATCAGACAAACTGAGGCTTGATTTCCATTTCCACCAATTATTTACCTAGATATCTTTCACTGGTAAGTTTAAAGAGTAGCTGTGTTTCTTCAAGTAAATATTTAATAAATATGGCTATTTTTATTGTGGTGGTGATTCTCATTATTATTAGCAGTAGTAGCAAAATCAACCACATTAGCCAAAGGAATATGTCTAATAAGGCACAGAAAGTTGTCTTTCAACAAAGAAATAGAGATGAGACATGATGGAAATATATAAAGGGAGTTAACATTTGATGAATCTTTTTAAAATGTGAAGATGTTTTCTCAATATCAGCTAGATCTCTATCATTATATGTTTATTGGGTATTCACACTGTACATGAATTAAAAAATAAAAATCATGTCATTTCTAGGATGCTATTCCATATTCAACTTAGCAGTATGTATTTTTTTTATTAGGAAAAGCCATCTTAACAAAATCTACCCCAAATGACCTGTGTTAATGTTACATGTCAACTCTTAGCCGCTTCTAAGACATCTATATTGTGACTGAGCTGTAGAAGGGGCCTCTGTATCCTGTTTTGAAAATGAACTAAGCAGGTTTCCTCTTTCCTTTTAGGTTAATTAGAGAATTTGAAAGAAGAAAAAAACCCAAAACCCTGACACCTGTGATAAATAATCTAGTCCCATAAACAACACATCTGGAAAATGTATCTGGCATTCCATGGGAAATAGATCTGGCATTCTAAACGGTAAATCACGGGTGTTTTGAACGTTTAGGTCCTAGGACGAAGTAAATTATTTATAAAAAATGAAGGTTTTAAAAATAGTCTTTTTCCCGTGGTAATTCTTCCATGGACTAATAATTCATCGTGTTTTGTTTTCTTAAACTCTGGAAAATTAAGAAGAGAAGGAAAAATAGGAAAACATAATTTGGAGTCTAGAATTATTCCTGTTCAAGTCTCGACAGCTGTGATTCTGATTACACAGGGGGCCTTAAGATGACCATTTCCAAGTGTTTAGCTAATGTCATTGGAAACTACAAAAGTGCATTTTTAAAATAATTTGATTATTGGGCAATATCTTTCTTTTTCATAACAATAACATGTTCCAATTATAGATAAAATACACTACAAATTTATTCTAGACAGCATGGTCTTATATACAGATAAAGAGAAGACTATAAAAATCAACTAAATACCACTCGAGGTACAATCTTTATGTACATTTTCACACCGTTATATGAACTCCCTACTTCTCCCCAATGTATATTTACATTTCTTACTAATACGAGATCATAATAAATGATACTTTTAAAACAGCTTTTACACTTTACAATGCACTGTGTTCATCTACATGTCAATAAATGCAGGACTTAAAGGCTTTTAATGGCTGATAACTAACCAATACATGGGCACTCTAGAATTTATTCTAAAGTTGCTTATGGATAGCAGCATTATAGATAAAGGCGTCTTTGTACATTCATATTTTCACACAAATCAGATTATTTCCTTAGTATAAAGTTCTAGAAGTAGAGTTGATGCCACAAGGTAAATGGGCATTTTTGTAAGTTTTTGTTATATTACCTGGTAAATTACTCTCCAAAAAGTTGTATCCATTTACAAGCCCATTTACAATTTACGTAAAACCTATTTGGCCATACCCATGCCAACAATGGATTTTACTCTTAGAACAAACAGACAAGATACTCAATCTGGTAGTTTTAAGTTGATATCTCAGTATGGGTTAATTTGATATTCCAATTACTTGTTTGGTTAAGTATCTTTATTAGAGATTAATATTTCTTATTTTGAGAACCGTCTAGCTATGTCATTTATTGATTTTGTTTGTTTGAGTTTGTCTTTTTCTTATTTATTTTAAAGAGTTTATTGGAAACCAAAGTTATTAATCTTCATTTTATTGTATTTTCTGCAAATATGTTTTCCAACTTTGCATCTAAAACTTTAATATGGTTTTTCATCTTTGCTTGCAGTATTTCTGCTATGTGGAAACAATACATTTCATCAATTGGAATTTTTTTAAAGGCTTTATTGAATTTGTTACAATATTGCAAAAATGTTTTGGGCTTTTGGCCACCAGGCATATGGGATATTAGCTCCCCGACCAGGAATCGAACCCGCACCCCCTGCACTGGAAGGTGAAGTCTTAACCACTGGACCATCAGGGAAGTTCCACATCAACTAGAATTTAAAAATATTGTTTCTGCCTTTATTATAAACAGAAAAATTTTGTTCCCAAACCCCTAATACTATATTTACATATATTTTATTTTTTAACATCAATAACATTACAATCTTGAATTCATCTGAGATTATTTTATCTAATGTGTGATGTGTGATCCTAACCCAATGTTTTTTTTCCAAAGTGATTATCCAGTGGTCTGAACTCCACTTATTGAAAAAAAAGATCCTTTCTTTCTTTGGATATTTTATCTTCTCTTATTGATCTGGTTATTTTGGCATCATTCGGGCTTAATTGTTTATAGTAAAATATGTTTTATCAGTTGGTAGGGCAAGTCCCCAGGTAATTTTTTCCTACTTTTTCTGTTTGCCTTATTTCTTTTCATTTATTATACTATATATTCATAGTATGTTCAAGGGATACCCTTTAATACTCAATGCAAAGTAACATTTTCATCAAAGTTGAGGATGAAAGGTAAAGCAAATAAGAACGACTCAACAGATGACGGTGAAATACAGAATCTAGAAGTAGTTTAAAGAGTAGAGTGATTCATTCCGATAATGAAAAGATCAGAGGGCTTTACAGAAAAGGATGACATCTGGGTGGACTTTGAGGGACAGATAGGAGTGGGGAGGCAGAGAAAATTGTCGAGGAAGAGCAGTCCAGGAAGAGGAAAGCCTTTCTTGACCTTCCTAAGAAGAAAAAACATGACCTCTTTTGTGCATTCCTCTCATATCCCCATTACAATCAGAGTTAACACTTATAGAGATTGTATGATGTGCCAGAACTTTCTTAAATAATTTATAAAGATAAAATAGTTTAATTCTTCCAACCACCTGTCAGATAGGTACTATTATTAGCTCTACTTTGCAGATGAGGAAAGTGAAGCCCAGAGATTCTACATAACTTTGCCAAGCTGGTAAGTGGAGAACAGGATGTTCACTTAGCTGTTTGGCTTCAAATTCTACACTGAACAGTATTATTAAGCCATACCACCTCTTAGAACTTAACAAATTTAAGATTTTTAAAGAAAACTCATATATTTACTATGCAAAAAAAAATGTAATTAGGTTTATGTCAATTATTTACTGTCTGTGCAAACTTTAGCAGTCACACAAGTCTTGGCTACTGACTGGCCCTATGAATTGCATGAAACCATGGCATAGTGCCTTGAGTGACTGTCATTTATATTCAGTCTCTGGACCTAAGAAATTTTGTCTCTCAGGTGGGACACAGCACCTAGGATAAACCTTTACTTATTCTGATATGTACTCGAGCCCAGCTTCCTCAGAGAGCATTTGAACACTTATTTTAAAAGGCCAACTATTAAAGCAGCTACAGAGATGAAATAGGAGTGGAGTTCACAGTCACTGAAAAGTCAGTTTTGCCACCAAATTGTGATTTGATTTGACGTGTTTTACACGTTTTGCATAATACAATTTCATTAAGAGACTGGGCGAAGCCATTTTCTTTTACAATTTCCTTAGCAATCAATCTAAATTTGGAAAAATAATATTCTTTAAATGAAACTATCCCAATAATCTTTAGCTATAGTGTTCATAAATATATTTTCATATTTTAAATTTTTTGATAATAAGTAACTTGTGTAACTAATGTTTTATGTTTCTAAACATGAATTTAAATATAAAAATAATTAGAAAATAATAAGAGCTAACAATGTACACAACTTACTATGTACTGGGGGATTTTTGGAGGCAATTTTACATATATACTTACTTATTTAATATTCATTATAACACTATGAGGTAGGCAAGATTGTTATCTGCAGTTTATCAATGAGTAGCTGGGGAATAGAAAGATTATGTAAATTTCCCAAGTTGCACAACTAATGACCTACAGAGCTGCAGTTCCAACCCAAATTGTCTCATACCAGTATTCATGGTTTTAATGACTGCAACAATGTCTTACTACAGAGTGAAGGTTAACATAAAACAGAAAATTCAATGCAACTGCTTGGTAAAAAAACAAAAGCAAACAAAAAAATTAATATTTGTTTTATCCTAGTTGCCTGAATAATTTAATAGCTAAGTATAAAAAAATGGTACCCAACCAAAATCTATTGTGATGCTCTAAATATATAGGCAAGCATCATTAAATGTATAGGAAAATAAATTTAGAAATCAAAACATACATTGAAATATAAAGCGCTAGGTGGCTGATAATGTTAAAAAAAAAAGGTAGTAGTAGATTATGTGTTTTTCACTTAATGCTTAATTAATGAATATATTTGTGTTTGCACATGCATTCAGAATCTAGATATTACAGGTACCTTTCTCCATTGTTTCAAGAGTAAATGTGGCCTCAACAACTGACAAATTTGGATCTAAAGCCCTGTTCTCTGACCTGACTTCTGATTTCATATTGCAAACAAATAGACATGTCCATGCATACGGCTCAGAGAACCGCATATTGATTTCCAACATTAAACTTGTTATTAGCCTCCCTAAACTTGCTCCTCTTAACTGTTTCCTTTTCTCAGTTAATGCCTCCATCATCCTCTGTGCTGCATAAACTAGAAATCTATGGTCATTCAAGACTCATCTCCATTTCTCATATTCCCTATGCATTGGCTGTAGCTAACTCCTCAGCCTACTAGGGGAAAAGTTCATGATGTTACTTTACTATCTATGGAGCTTGGAATCTCCTTGGCTGCAGAGTATGTGCTCTGGGCTTAATTGTTTCCTCAATGAGTGGGAGGTGTTCCACAGCACCCACTTTCCCTTGTCTTCCTGCCAGATATGGTTGGAATAGACATTTCTCAGTATTTTAACTAACCTCCCAACCCATGATAGTCATGGTACAAAAACCTCATTAATTCATCCAATACATATTTATTCAGTTCATACTATGAAGCATTGTTTTAGAAGCTGTGGAAAGCTGTCATTGTTCCCTTAAATAAGAAGGAAAAAAGAGTATTGTGACAATGGAGAAGGTATAGAACAATAGCTCAAGAAGTCTTGGTGAATTCCTTGCTCTACTATTTTATTAGTTATGTGACTGCAAGCACATCACTTATTTTAACTATATTCCATAAGTAGTTGAAAGAAAGAATGGCATAGCAGCTGTGAAAGTGCTTAAGTTATTATTACCAAAGAACAAAGAGGCAATGGCCCAACAGTTGGTAAACACCCCCTCATTTCTCCTCACTCTACAAGCACATCATTACACCATGATTTTCTATAGAAAGTTGCATCTCGGAGGCCATATATAATAATAAGTATAATATTACCAACACTCCAGAAAAACTTTATTATATCCCAAGGCACTACATTTAGAATAGCGTTTTTTTAAAATCTTACAACATCCTGGTGAGGTATGTAGCACTCTCCTCAATACATCTATAAATACTCAAAATGAATGTCATATTCTGGGAAATTCTAGTATAAGAAAAAAACTTCTACTCCCCTATTCAGGTCCTAGGCACAAAAGAGGAAAAGTATCATGTATTGAATTTGAACTCTTGGACATGAGACTAAGTGGTTCAGTTGCAGAGCCAGAGGCATGCCATTCATTGCTCGTGTCCCTTTCTTTCTGTGGGATGGCTGGCTCCTCCAATGTCTACTTTAGTTTTCTCAACTACCAGATAATTTTAGGATAAATGATCCCAAGCTTCTTGGGGAATACAGCCAGTAAGTTTCCAGAATGCAATGAAAAAAATGCCTGCTCGTGCTTTAAGAGAAAGACCATATTTAATTCTAAGGTTAGCAACAATCATAAATATTTGAGTCCATACAAGTTTCCAAAAATGTTCTGTAAATGTGGAACCAATTTTAAAGCAAGAAATAGGACTAGTTTATAAAACTATTAACCCAACATCTGTGATCTATAATAGAAGGAGAGCAAGACTTGGGTAAGACAGATGATAACATATGTAGGAATGGAAACACAGTGGAAGATAAACAATGGTAATTTGGAAGGAGTGTTTTGTCTTCTGAGAGGTTTTGACTTGTTTGAGTATTTATTTATAAAGACTACGGAGTCTGTCTTTTTATATTGTCTTCCAGACAGACACTAATAAAAAATCCATGACAGATTCCTCCTTGTTGGGACCACTAATGGACTAGAAAATAAGTATTTGGGTTATTTCATAATTTCTGTGATCCCAATTAATTCAATAGCTTCTGACTCAATAGCTTTACGTACAAAGAATGGAGGACATAGAGATGATACATTTGTATCTCATAATAAAAACTGATCCTCTTGGGGCCAAGGTGCCTTTCAAGATGGAAACCTAGATAAAGACACACACACACACACACACACAAAAGATCCAGTTTGTTTATGATGAATAAGTATGAGCTTTATAAATCTTCCTGCAGAAGAGAGAGGCAGAGTCAGGAGATATAATCCTAAATTTGCTTCTAACTATGCAAAAATTGTGACAGAATTTGCCTAAATGTCATGATGGTACAAAAAACCATATTTCCTCTTCACTTGGAGACCTATTTAATGTGTTCTGAGGCTCCAATCATGGTTGCTGGATATATTTTTACTTGTGTAATAGATTGAGGGTATATTGGAGATAAAAGGAAAATTAGAAAACACAGACTCTTACCTCTTCTTTATGCAGATGAGGAAACCACAGCATTCAAAGGAAAAGATGCTCTAGGTTATATGGTGTGTTTGTTTCAGAATAAGGACTAGATATCAGGGGTTTTGACTTCCAGATTAATATGCAATAACTTCTACAAACATGTACATTTATTCATTCAAATATTAAATAATATCAATATTTGTACCACCAAAGACTATGCTAAATTACAGTTCAGAGGAAAGCAAAGAAGATTTGACTCCTGTTCTCATGAATTTTATAGTCTACTAAGAATTTCAGAAAAAAAGATAATCATACAAATAAATAATTTAAAACTGTGATAAGCACTACAAAAGGAAAAGAAAAGAATAAGATGCTTGAAAGTGTATAAAAGAAGGACTTAATTTAGATCAAGGGGACATACACAGTCAGGAAAGATCTTTCTGAGTAAATGAACTTAAATTGTGATTTAAAGAATGAGGAGGGACTTCCCTGGTGGCACAGTGGTTAAGAATCCACCTGCCAATAAGCAGCCCATGTAGCTCAATAACAAAAAAACAAACAACCCAGTCCAAAAATGGGCAGAAGACCTAAATAGACATTTCTCCAAAGAAGATATACAGATAAGAAGATAATGCTCAACGTCATTAATCATTAGAGAAATGCAAATCAAAACTACAATGAGATGTCATCTCACACCGGTCAGAATGGCCATCAACAAAAAATCTAGAAACAATAAATCCTGGATAGGGTGTGGAGAAAAGGGAACACTCTTGCACTGTTGGTGGGAATGTAAATTGGTACAGCCACTATGGAGAACAGTATGGAGGTTCCTTAAAAAACTAAAAATAGAACTACCATATGACCCAGCAATCTCACCACTGGGCATATACCCTGAGAAAACCATAATTCAGAAAGAGTCATGTACCAAAATGTTCATCGCAGCTCTATTTACAATAGCCAGGAGATGGAAACAACCTAAGTGTCCATCATCAGATGAATGGATAAAGAAGATGTGGCACATATATACAATGGAATATTACTCAGCCATAAAAAGAAACGAAATTGAGTTATTTGTAGTGAGGTGGATGGACCTAGAGTCTGTCATACAGAGTGAAGTAAGTCAGAAAGAGAAAGACAAATACCATATGCTAACACATATATATGGAATCTAAGAAAAAAAAATGTCATGAAGAACCTAGGGGTAAGACAGGAATCAAAACACAGACCTACTACAGAATGGACTTGAGGATATGCGGAGGGGCAAGGGTAAGCTGTGACAAAGTGAGAGAGTGGCATGGACATATATACACTACCAAACGTGAAATAGATAGCTAGTGGGAAGCAGCCGCATAGCACAGAGAGATCAGCTCGGTGCTTTGTGACCACCTAGAGGGGTGGGATAGGGAGGGTGGGAGGGAGGGAGATGCAAGAAGGAAGAGATATGGGAACATATGTATATGTATAACCGATTCACTTTGTTATAAAGCAGAAACTAACACACCATTGTAAAGCAATTATACTCCAATAAACATGTAAAAATAAATAAATAAATAAATAAAATTAAGGGTTTAAAAAAAAAAAGAAAAAGTCTTAAAACCTGTCAGTTGACACTGGATTTGCAGCAAAAGGAGTTAAGTCCTGACTAATGCCTTTTACATTTAGCGTGTATCTTAACTCTATTTGAATAAATACTAGCCATTACATTCCTAAAATAAAAAAAGAATCCACCTGCCAGTGCAGGGGACACGGGTTCGATCCCTGGTCTGGGAAGATCCCACATGCCATGGAGCAACTAAGCCCATGTGCCACAACTACTGAAGCCTGTGCGCCTGGAACCTGTGCTCCGCAACAAGAGATGCCACTGCAATGAGAAGCCTGTGCACTGCAACAAAGAGTATCCCTCACTCTCTGCAACTAGAGAAAGCCCACGTGTAGCAACTAAGTCTCAATGCAGCTGAAAATAAATAAATAATTTTTTTAAAAAAAGAAAAACAACAACAACAAAATCCCTTAAAAAAATAAATTAAAAAAAAATAAAGAATGAGGAGATGTGAGTCACATGAATATCACAGGAAGAGGAACCAGTATGTAGAAAGGCTCTGAGGTTGACACACTGGAGCAACTGAGAGAGGCCAGTGCTGTGTAAGAGTGCAGAGAAGGAGGGAAGGAAAAGAGAGCCATGAGATGAGGTTGGAATGAGGGCTGATAAGAAAAGGACACTATAATTTATGCTGATAATTTATCTTCCAAAAGTCAGAAGGAAGCCACTGAAGTTGTCTAAGCAGAGAATGGTGACATGGCTTCATTTCCATTTTTAAAAGATCATTATCTAACATTGTTGATATTAGACTCAAGGGAGCAAGTTGAAAAGAACTGACATCACTGATTTAGAATATGTTAATGGTGAGAATGGTGGGCAGTGAACAGAGTTGAGACCTTTTTGGTTGATACATACTCAAGAGGACTTGCTTATTGACTTGATGTAGAAAGTGAAGGAGGTGAGGGTGAGCAGATATCATTGCTGGTTTGGGACTCAGGTATTGGATTACATAAAGGTGTCATTATTGATTTGGGGGAGACTGGATAGAAATAAGTTTCTCTGAAGAGGTGGAAGATGGGCAGAAAATAAGAGTTCAGAGATCAATGTTTGACCCATTAAACTTGCACTGGCATGTGACAATATAAGAATGGCAGTTGTATCTGAATTCAGAAGAATGTTGTGGAAATAAAATATTTATGAATTGTTGGCATATAGGTAAAATTTTAATTCGATGTGAATGGATGAAGTCATTTAAGTAGAGTGTGAGGTGAGAGAGAAGACAGGCCACAGCTGAACTCTGAGAAATTCCAACATTTAGTAGCCAGACATGGGATGATGAACTGGCAAAGATATAGAAGAGACAATATCAAATTAGAAAGGAAAAAATATATATTATATTGTTATGGAAATCAAGAGAATACAGCCATTTTAGCCTCATGCTTCCAATATTTTTGTACATATTGAAAGCATAGAAATTCACATGTTTTCGAGACACTTACTTATTACGAACCAAATGTTTGACTTTGGGAAGTCATTAAAACTTTCTTATCCATAAATGGGAGTAATAGTCTCCTCTCACACTTTAGATTATGATGGACATTAGTTAAGATAACATATGCAAGACACACTTTGTAAACTATTAATCATTCTGTATATGTAAGATTTTTCCATAAATAAGGTCAGAAGTTTTTATTTGTTACTGATTGCTACTGATTTCTACTGAATTTAGTTATTATTAAGGTACCTAATGCTACTAAGATATCTAATCATATGAGTATAAATTACATTATCAGGATTTATTTATTATATTACTATATGAGTTCACATGGTGGATTTAAGTGACCAGTAAATATAGTATTACATCAGAGGAACATCTCCATGTTGGGTACCCCAAGGTGAAAACAGGAAAGAAGAAGCTGGGTAAATGAAAAAAATTTTCTGTTAAAGGGAGAACTGATCCACCATGACAATGAACACTTGTTAGAGGCCTCAAATTAAATTAAAAATAATAAATTTATATGTTCCTCTCCACACTTGCTCCTCTCTTCAGTGGATAACTAAGTCACGTTGAAAACAGTCTTTACACTGCTACAACATTAGCTGGTCCTTCTGCTCAAGACTGGGGTCTTCTTTAATCCTTGGACTGTTTTCTTCATCTTCCCCTTTAACCATGATGGAAAATTTCTCAGGACTCTAGTCACTTTGAACAACAGTTCGAGTTTGTTCCGCAAGTATGCAATCTTATCTCCTGGGGCGGGGCAAGAGAAGGCACACACCATGTATTATAGTAAAAGAGAGGTCCAGAATCCCTGGTGGTTGTTGGGATCTGGGGTGGAAGGATGGGAAAGTATATAGTTACAGATTCCGGGTCAGATTTGATTTGAAGTAAGAGGCTCATTCGTTGACAGGCACAGTTTAGGAAAACTCTCTATTCAGGGATATCCATTTTAGGCTTATAGACCAATAAAGATTAATTTTATTAGGTCTTGAAAGCTGTTAAATTTTGTGAGTTCCCTATAGAAAGGGTTTGAAACTTTTGGAGCTTTGAAGTCATTATTAAAGGTAATCACATTATTGGATGGGGCAGGAAAGTAAGTAGAACCATGCAATATGGTGTGAAGCAGGGTGAGAGACATTGAAAGAAGTAATGAGAAACATCCAAGAAATGCAGAAGGCAGCATGATTAGGAGCCTGGATTCCAGAGTTGTAGCTCCAGCTCTGCCCAAATTAGCTATACAAATACTTCAAGGCCTTCTGGGTACAATGTAGATGGTATTCTTCTTCTACAGAGTACATGTGAAACCACCTCTATATCTCCCACCTGTCCTCTCTCTGACCTGTAGCCATTGGCCACAAGTCCTAAATTTTAGGGGGATGCAGATCAACTTGAAGTTCCCAGGAGAGGCAGAGATGAAGATAATGTGATTCAAACCCAATCCTGTCCTACGTTAATTGATGTCATCCTAAGATTATGTTGAATAAACATAGATTAAGCTGATATTGAGAATATAGTTCCTTCAAATGTAGAATTAGTAGTTGACTAGCTATGCTTAGGGCTTTAATTTTTTATGCCAGGAGCTTTTAATGGTGTAATCTGAAAGGTAACTCTTTTTATAAGTCATTCCTCCAGGATGAAAGAAAAAAAATGTGTGAAAAGAAGAAATAATTTAGTGAAAAAAATATAAGGCTGTGAATTCTCACCTTGTGGAAGTGGGAATTGTCAGATGACATAAAAAAGCAGCCAAGAGGAGATAAATTCCCATTTGAATACTGCTGCCTTTGTTGTCATTTAAATTCTCAAGAAAATAATCATAAGTGGTTTCCTAGCCCTTATGGAAAATAAACACATATATTTAGTGGTTTTGAATCCTCTGGAGCTTCTGATGACCTGGCCAATTGCTTCATTTACTCTAAAAATGGCCAAATGAAAGGCCTCAGCCAAGACAGGAACTTGGAATAGCGGCTGTCATATTAAAATAGTTGAAAATCTGCTAGTTTATATCATCACATCGTAGCATTTTCTGGTTGAGGTAGTTGAGGTTATCTGAAGGGAAGAATCATGAGAACTGAAAAAATAGTTGCGCACCCTGGTTTAAACAGCAACAGCTTGAAGATTAGTTGGTAGACGACATATTCTAAAACAGAGGTTCTCAAAGTGTGATTCCTAAACCGACATCATCAGCACCCCCTGGGAACTTGTATAAATGCTAATTCTCAGGCCTCGACCGAAAACTTTGGAATCAGCACCTCTGGATGTGGGGCCCAGCAACCTGTGCTTTAACAAGCACAGGTGAATGGGATGCCAATAAAGTTTGAAAACAAACTAGAGGAACACATTTTCCTCTTAGCTGGAAAGAAGTTCTTCATCTTTGTTGCCAGGAAATAGCATTCTGTTGCTGTTCATCTTCAGTTTTCTGTTCTTGGCTGTTGAGTTTTTGGATTTTCTTCTAAGATCATCAAGTTACATGTGGCACAGGCAGGCCTTGTACTCAGGGCATCTGAGTTCAGGCCCGGTATTGTCCTATTCCATGTCCATCACTCACTCCCATGGGTTTACATCAGTCCCCAATGTACTTTGGAAAGACACTTCCTGAATTCTCACTCATCACATGGAAAAACTAGGTGCAGAGTGGTTTAGTGGCTTACCTCCAAACTATAAAGAGGACAGTGATGCCAGAAACATTATGACAGCACAAGGGACCTAAGAAATAGATGTATGTATGAAATTCCACTGGAGGGATTTTGAGAATCCACACAATCTCCACTTTGCATTTGCTTTTTATTCTGCCTGAAACACTTTTCCTGCTCTTCTCCACCTGGATAAAGTCTATTTATCCTTTAGGTACCAGTTTTGATAGCACTTTCTTTGGGAGGTTTAGCCCAAGCATACTAGACTAGATTAAACACTCCCTCAAAACCCTACTTGTTTCCCTGCATCCTTTACTATTATTGTTTATTTAATTGTCTGATAGGAAGCCTGGAGCTCAGTCTATCATCCTCAACAATGTATCACCAGAACTACTAAGCATAGCACCTGGCATATTACTGTTTAATTAATATTTTATGATTTAATCCATAAGTATAATTCATATAATCATACATGTGCATATATAAATGTACATATATATGTATAAAATATCTTCTCTTGTTCTGAGAAAAGATTACACATAAAGTAATTCCTTTGGAAATATTAAAGAGCTCAAAACATCTTTTAGTTATCAATTCCAGCATACTGCATGCAGGCCTATGTGCTGGGAAATCCAGCCTTCTGTTGGACACCAGTATCTTATGTTAAGACTTAGTTAATTTCCCTTTTCTGACATCAGCAAAGATAAAGAATATCTGAGTACTAGTGTCTGTATGCCCTCATATTGTCACATTTATTTGTTGGCCTTCTCTTCACATAGTTCATCCAATCTCTATTCTGTTCTGGATCTTTCCAAATCTTCTGTTTCCTGCAACATTTAGGAATTACTTGCTGTAGAACTCAAGAGCAGTCACTTAACATTTGATCTTCAATTTCTTCATCAGTAAAGTAAGTATAGTAATAATGTTTTTATATACTTGCCAACACTAAATTAGACCTTATATATGAAAGTAATTTGCAAGGTGATTGGCACATAGCAATTGTTCAAGAATTATTCATTGTAGTTTCTTCCTTTTACTTATTCCTTGTAGTTGTATGTCCAGAGATATTAGGTAGAGGCTACATGGAGTCACTTAGTGCCTTACTGAATCTTCAAGGTAATGCTCATAAATCATTTTCTATTTCATGGTTGTATTTAAGTGAAATTTGCTGATACAATGTCCTTAGCTTGTCCTAAATTGATCTTTTCTGAGTTTCAAAGGATGTTCCTTAGTCCTGTATCCTAGAATTTTGAGATTAAATTTTTTACCTTTATCACTGAGAATAGAATTTGGGGATGAAGAAAAATCCAGAAGTTATGAGGAGTCAATCCAGGCAAGCCAATTACATGTTTGATCCCTACTCTGAGGCCAAAGTCTTGGTTGATAGAAAGGCCCAAAACAGGAAATATATCTGGAAAATATCAAGATTCATATTCCATGATAGAAATTATCAGGAACCAAAAGGATAAGACATTCCAGTAGAAAAGCTTTAATCCAAACAAAGAAGCTATCAGAAAACAAGAGCAACTAATGTTCCTAGTGACAAGAAACAGAAAAATAATATAAAGGAAGAGTGAATGTCTTCCTGCAGCTTGATTGAGTCATGGAAGTCATACACAATTGGAAATATGAATTATAGCTTTGTACTTTCTGGACACCAATTCAGTGTTAAACAAGGTCACTAATCTAGTAAGCAACCTCAGTGGCTGGTCAAGTGACTTAGCTGAAATTAATCAGAAATTACTACCTAGTTCTTAATTCATAGTCATGATTCATATTAAAACCCACTAACACAATGGGAACATTTGATAGCAGGCTCAACAAAATCAAAGTGACTGACTAGCGAATGAAAATGGGGCATGAACTAGAATCCAACATCCTTCTCTTTCCTGATTATTCCTTTCAATTTGGTTGAACTCCAGCTACTGAGAAGGTTTATCAACAGAATTTAGCAGCCAGAGTGACAAATTCTTGGATTCATTCTTTATTCTATCCTATGATATTACAGGTCACAGAAGGTCCAATGTAAACTGGGTAAGACTAGGACTCAGAAGTAGACACTCCTACTGCACTAGAACAAGTTCTAGAACTGCAGTGTTCTATATGGTAGCTGCTAGCCACATGCAGCTGTTTAATGTAAATGTAGATAAATTGAAATTAAGTAAAATAAAAATTTAGTTCCACAGGTGCAGAGGCTACACTTCAAGTGCTTAATAGTCACATTTAGCTAGTGACAAATATTTGGACAGAAGACATAGAACATTTCCATCATGGACAAAAATTCTTTAGACAGCATTATTCTGGAAAGAGGTAGAAATGTGTAATAATACAAGGAAGAATTCCATCCAGGCACTTTGAGCGTGGTGTATAAGTTTACTAATGCTGCCATAGCAAAGTACCACAAACTGAGTGGCTTAAACAATAGAAATTTTTTAGTTAACAGTTCTGGAGGCAAGATGTCAGCAGGACCATACTCCCTCTAAAGATGCTAGGAGGGATCTCTTCCAAGCCTCTTTCCTCACTTCTGGTAGTTGTTTGGCTTGTGCCAGCATAATTCCAATCTTCATATATCATTTACTCTGTGTGCATATGTCCATGTCCAAGTTTCCCCTTTTTTATTAAAAGAATAATTATGTTGGATGAGGGGCCCAGAGTACTCCAGTGTGGCCTTATCTTAACCAATTGCACCTGCAACAACACTATTTCCAAATTAGGTCACTGTCTGAGGTAATGGGGGCTAGGAGTTCAACCTATACATTTGGAAGGAAATACAGTTTAACCCATAATACATAGTATCCAGCATATATGATGACATTAATGAAGTGTTAGCAAGGCAACAAGACCCAACATGACCTAAGAGCCCCAGAATGAAGGATAGCTAGTGAAGAGTCACAGCAGAAACTTTAGGATAAAGTAATATGAAAAGGTTCTGGTAACAAATTAGTGACCACTATAATAGCTCAATTGAAAAATGAGTATTTGAATGAAATGATTGTATGAATAAATTACTCCATCAATATCTATCACTAGGTACTCTACCCTACTTTAATTTGGATTTATTCCCTACCACTCTATTAAAATTATAATTTTAAAACTAACCAATAACTCTCAAATTGCCAAATCAAAAATCTTCTACTCAATCCTCATCTAGATTACTGGTACTGTAAGTGAAAACATCAGTGTAAACTTAGAATAGAATTCCTGGTTCAGCCCACTGAAGCCAAACCGCTCTGCATCACCTCCATGATGCAGAAAAACAACAAAGAAATATTCCAACTTTCTTATGGTAAAGCATGGCAAACAATCATACTAAGTCACAATTCAACCAATCAAACCAAGAAAAATGGGGAGTCAAAGGCTTTGAGGAGAGAAAAATAAGTCAGCTTTCTGCTCTCAAAAAAAAAAAAAAAACAAAATCCAACCTAAGGAAAAATAACAAAACAAAATTCAAAAATATATGTGGCTCAGATCAGAGTTCTAGTATTACAAACTTTTGTAAAATATCTGAGAAAATATCTAAGATATGAGAAAAATCAAGGAATGCTTAAGAGAGGAAATGGATGTAGAACTGAGCTTTAAAGGAAAGGTTGAAATCAAATATGTGGAGATTATGGGAGAAAAAGTTCTAAGTCAGAAAGGCATGGAGGTTGAGATGAAAATGATGTATTCTAGACACATATAAGTGTATTCATCTGACTGTGATGAGAGTTCCCTTTTGGTAAAGAGGAAGATGAATGTTGACTAGACAAGATTACCCAAGATAAGAAATACCAGTACTGGTATTTGAATTTATTGGATTAAGTTTGAACTTAATCCAATAGGCAGAGGTGGTTTAAATTTTAAGAAGATTAAATTGAAAGGACATATTCCAGGTGGAGACAAGCCAGAAATTTGGAAATCAGTTAAGGGATTAATGATTAAACTTCTAGGCCAATCTAGAGTAGTGACTGTGAGAGTAAGAAGGGAAGATAGACACTTAAAATAACCTTATTTTGAAATAAGAAATAGGATATTTTCGAAGTGAGGGGAAAAAATCTTCAAATACATTATATAAAATATAAAATTTGAGAATTTTTCTGATTTAAAATTTCTATGATATTCTACACCTGTGGCATAAAAGATTGAATCATTCCACAGTTACAGGCTTAGAAAACATCTTGGAAGGTCTATATTTTTATTTGAGTTTTCTTTCTCTTTGTTTAAAAGAAGAACTACAGTAAAATGGTTTGCTTCTCACATGGAAGAATATTGTTCTGCTTATTAAATAAAAAATCCATCTTGAAATTTAGAAGCCAGGTATGTAATTTGAAATTGGTAAAAATTCTTTCATTTTTTTTGGCTGTATTTATTAATAAGTGACTCTTATTCTGTGCTACTTGAAACCCTACATGCTTGTCCAAGGTTACACAGCAAGTTAATGAAAGAAATGGGATTAGAACATGAGTCTCCTGGATCTCAGTCTGATGTTCTTTCCACTATGTGCTCACATCAGAAAGTGTGCCAATTTATCCCTTGGCTGAAATGAACTGGGGAAAAAAAAGTGAAGTTCATTTGAAGGCCCCTTAGGAAAATTTCTCTCTCATCTAATGGCCAAGCTTTCAAATGAAATGATGAGACAAATAAATGCATTGACATTAACCTAATGGGAATTCTCTTGGGACCTAAAACAATGGTTTCAGTTGCACAATTAATCTGTGTCTTGACCTAGGACATAAATTTAGTATGAAGGTATTTGAAAATGTAAGAATTCAAAGATTGTTATCTACTGGAGAAACGCTAGAATTAATGTAAAAAGTGTATCTGCCTTTTTTGGTCAATGGTTGGGGTTGAGATGTTAAGAGTGGGATTCCACTGTAGTAAGTCATGACTCAATATTCCAGAGTCTATCAATAGTCCTTGTATCTCATCTAACATATCAATTTTTCTATCAAAATTTGAAAGAGAAAGATATACTAATGTTGAGAGACAATTCTCCATGCTTCTGCTCATGTTTGCCTTTCTCTGAGACTATTTTTTCAAGGATATTGGTAGAGTGAACAGCCTTAGATAAAGATAATGTCTCCCTCTAGAGCAGAGGGCAAGTTTGTTTACCGTCAAGTGTAATAAAGATAACGTCTCCCTCTGAAGCAGATGTCAAGTGGATTTGCTTGAGGTCCATCGAATGGGGTTTTCTAAGGATGCACCCAGGTGACTCCATCTCACTCCCATTGAAATTGGATGGCAAGGGGGACCAGTGCAAAAATAAAGCTCAGGCTATGTGCTATGCTATGAAAAATGCACTTTTTGACCTAAAAATATCACGTCTTCTGCCAGCATCCATGAAACTGTAGTAAGCTAACTTGTTAGCTTACAAGTAGTGTGAAATCGTAGACCCTTCTAAGAGTTACAGTTCTTGAAGCAATTTATATTTAGACCTCAAAATAACCATGTGATAAACTATTTCTTGGTATTCATTTATAAATAGATTTTTATTCCAAAAGATATTTAAAAATAAAGAAATTAGGGATTAAATAATGTCTCTGGGTTGAGTTACTAGACCTCAAAATAAACATCTATATTGGGAAGCCAGACTTGAAGTTTCTATTCTGGGTTCTGTACGACTAGCTCTGAGTAGCTGGCTACATATGGTTCTAAGCTAGTATGGTCATGTTATTACTCTAATTGCATTTACTCCATGGGCCAAAAAATCAGTATGAGAGTTCTACCAGCTACATGAATAGTAGAGCAAATGTATATTCAGAGCTACAAATATATATTCAGAAACCAGAGAAGTGAATACTGGTGAGACAGGCCAATACTAGAACTCCATTTATTACCTGACTTCCACACACCTCTACTCTAACAGAAGAGGCACAATGGCACTTTGCTTCCCTGGGTATTCATTTCAGCTTGGACCTTATATCCAAGAGATCTTGAAAATCTGAACTTTTCCTTTTCCTCATTATAAATGGTCATAAGTTTGGAGAAGGACTGGGGAAATCACCACTTAAGGAGATGGGACCTCTATTTTAACTGATGGGTCCTGAGGATTAGAACTGACCCAAGATTCGAAATTGGGCAATGGATCATGGCTTATTATTAAGGAGCTGACTCTTTTTGGCTACCCATCTTTTTTTTGTAGAACATCATGTTCTATGAAGCATATACATAGATCCTTATGGATCAGGACTTTCTGGAGGCCATTATGACCATGCTGCCCATTATGAGAATTATGCCTTGACTCTGATGGTTAAGTGTTGGCACCTGGTCTCTGTTGTTCCAGAATTCTATCAATCCCCTTGCAACTAGGGATCTCAGCATCTTCTACCATCAAAACAAGGTTCTGGGGGACTTAATATACTTGACTTTAAGCATAACTATAAAGCATGTAGTACCATCATAAGAATAGACATATAGATCATAAAAATCCCAGAAATATACTACTCATATAATCAAAAGATTTTTGAAAAAGTGACCAAGATATCCACTGGGGAAAGGAAGAGTTTTTCAACAAATAATCTATAATCTCATACAGAAAAATATTGAACATTTATTTCCACCTCAGACCATAAATTAACTTGATTATATATGAATTATATACCCAAGCTTAAAAATTGAAATTATAAAGCTTCTAGTAAAATATCTTTGCATCTTAGGGGCAGACAATGAATTCAAGTTACAGAATGTTGTAAGTATAAAGAAAAAAATGATAATTTAAGTGTAATTATTTAGTGTCATTTAAAGATAATAAATTAGATCCATGTATTCCTATCCTCTCCCTCTGGAGGCCCTACTAAAATTAGTGTATGAGAACTTTTAAAGTTTTAAAATTCTAAATAATGAAGGTAACGGAAAACATCAGCAGCAGATAAGCAATTCAATAAAACTCTGACAAAAGCAGTGGTACTGTTGGAGCAGGCCAAAGGTTAGAGTGTTCGCAAAAGAGAATACAGAGAAAAAAGAATAGACAACACAGAGTGCAGAAAGCCATGGAATCCAGCAAAACTAGATATAGCTGTGGAGAACAGGAATGAGATGTGAAGCTGAAAATAGGGGGAGGAAATTTACCACGAAGTGTGATAAACATCAATAGCATTCACTCATATTTCTGTTTGTTCCTTCCTAGCCCCTGTTAGGATTGTACTGCCTGCCTCTTTAAAGTCAGAGGGGCCATTAAGATTTGTTTTGTTAATTAAATGTTAGCTGAAATGATACGTGTCGCCTCTTTTAACATCTGTGACACTTTAACCTCTATGACATTTTACTCTCCTGCTTTTGTCCTAGCTATATAGCTACACAAACTTACTGTGTTCAACAGGCATCTCTCTGCTTATCGCTTAAATCACATGTTCTTTGTAGTTCTGTCCTAGGCCTCTTATTTTATTACTACGAAGTCTCCAAGGCTGATCCCATCCATTCTACGGGTTTATTAACACCTGCGCTTCTGACTCGCAAATGTGCATATCCGGCCAAGATATCTCTGCTGACCTCCAGACTCACACACTTAACTATTTACTGGATACTTTTACTTAGATATCCCATAGACAAATAATGCTCACTATTTAAAAACTTAACTAAATTTTCAAAACTTGCTTCTTCTCCTGACTATTCTATTTCTATGAATGATGCCACCATTAATGACATCGCTATACTAGAAAAAAAATCATAAACTGGAAGTTATTTTTGAGTGTCTCTTTTATAAAGAATTTTCCCATATCAACAAACACACGAAAACAAAGACAAAATTAATCTCAAAGTATTGTTCATCTAAATTTTTGACCATTTTGGTCCATTTTCAAATCAACTTTACTGAGGTATAATTTGAATACAATAAAATACACACATTTTAATTGGACATTTGGTTGAATTATAACAAATGTATACACTCATATAACCAACACATCATTCACAAAGTAGTAAGTCTCCATTATTAAAATGTTTTCTCTTTCTCCTAGTTAATCACCTCCCACCTCCAACCCTAGGCAACTATTGATCTGATTTCTGACCCCATAGATTAGTTTTGGTTGTTCTGGAACCTCATTTAAATAATTATACAGTGTGCCTGTCTTATTATAGAGTTGAGGGAGTTTCCTATATATTTTTTCTCAAATTTTAAAAACATTTATGTGTTGAAGTTTATCTTGGTCCATAGCAACAGTATTAACCACATTGAAAAAAACATGGATGTGGTTGCATTAAATAACATTTCGTTTCTATGCAGTTTTTCCTTACAATATTTCCTTAAATCTAACATCATTCTGTTAAATGCCCATTTAATGACAAAGATACTAATCTAGCTGGTAATCTTTTTTGTTTGTTTTATTAACATATTTATTGGAGTATAGTTGCTTTACAATGTTGTGTTAGTTTCTGCTGTATAATAAAGTGAATCAGCTACATGTATACATATATCTCCATATCTGCTCCCTCTTGCATCTCCTATCCACCCTCCCTATCCCACCCCAATAGGTGGTCACAAAGCACTGAGCTGATCTACTTTTGCTATGCAGCTGCTTCCCAAGCTATCTATTTTACATTTGGTAGTGCATATATGTCAATGCTAGTCTCTCACTTCATCCCAGCATACACTTCCCACTCCCTGGGTCCTCAAGTCCATTTTCTACATCTGCGTCTTTATTCCTGTCCTGCCCAGCTAGGTTCATCACAGCCATTATTTTATTTTATTTTATTTTTAGATTCCACATATATGTGTTAGCATACGGTATTTGTTTTCTCTTTCGGACCTACTTCACTCTGTATGACAGACCCTAGGTCCATCCACCTCACTACAAATAACTCAATTTCGTTTCTTTTTATGGCTGAGTAATATTCTATTGTATATATGGGACACGTCTTCTTTATCCATTCATCTGTCTATGGACACTTAGGTTGCTTCCATGTCTGGCTATTGTAAATAGTGCTGCAGTGAACATTGTGGTACATGACTTTTTGAATTATGATTTTCTCAGGGTATATGCCCAGTAGTGGGATTGCTGTGTCATATGGTAGTTCTATTTTTAGTTTTTAAGGAACCTCCACACTGTTCTCCATAGTGGCTGTATCAATTTACACTCCCACCAACAGGGCAAGAGGATTCCCTTTTCTCCACACCCTCTCCAGCATTTATTGTTTCTAGATTTTTTTGATGATGGCCATTCTGACTGGTGTGAGGTGATACTTCATTGTAGTTTTGATTTGCATATCTCTAATGATTAGTGAGGTTGAGCATCCTTTCATGCGTTTGTTGGCAATCCATATATCTTCTGTGGAGAAATGCCTATCTAGGTCTTCTGCCCATTTTTGGATTAGGTTGTTTGTTTTTTTGATATTGAGCTGAATGAGCTGCTTATATATTTTGGAGATTAATCCTTTGTCGGCTGCTTCGTTTGCAAATATTTTCTCTCATTCTAGGGTTGTCTTTTTATCTTCTTTATGGTTTCTTTTGGTGTGCAAAAGCTTTTAAGTTTCATTAGGCCCCGTTTTTTTATTTTTCTTTTTATTTCCATTTCGCTAGGGGGTGGGTCAAAAAGGATATTGCTGTGGTTTATGTCATAGAGTGTTCTGCCTAGGTTTTACTCAAAGAGTTTTATAGTGTCTGGCCTTACATTTAGGTCTTTAATCCATTTTGAGTCTATTTTTGTGTTTGGTGTTAGGGAGTGTTCTAATTTCATTCTTTTACATGTGGCGGTCCAGTTTTCCCAGCACCACTTATTGAAGATTCTTTCTTTTCTCTGTTGTATACTCTTCCTTCCTTTATAACAGATAAGGTGACCATATGTGCATGGGCTTTCTATGCTGTTCCATTGGTCTATATTTCTGTTTTTGTGCCAGTACCATACTGTCTTGATTACTGTAGCTTTGGAGTATAGTCTGAAGTCCAGGAGCCTGATTCCTCCAGCTCCATTTTTCTTTCTCAAGATTGTTTTGGTTATTTGTGTTTCCGTACAAATTGTGAAATATTTTGTTCTAGTTCTGTGAAAAATGCCATTGGTAGCTTGATAATGATTGCATTGAATCTGTAGATTACTTTGCGTAGTATAGTCATTTTCATAATGTTGATTCTTCCAATCCTTGCACATGGTATATCTCTCCATCTGTTTGTGTTGTCTTTAATTACTTTCATCAGTGTTGTATAGTCTTCTGCATACAGCTCTTTTTTCTCCTTAGGTAGGTTTATTCCTAGGTATTTTATTCTTTATGGTGTAATGTTAAATGGGAGTATTTCCCTAATTTCTCTATCAGATTTTTTGTCATTAGTGTATAGGATACAAGAGATTTCTGTGCATTAATTTTGTATCCTGCTACCTTTCGAAATTCATTAATTAGCTCTAGTAGTTTTCTGGTAGCACCTTTAGGATCCTCAATGTATAGTATCATGTCATCTGCAAACAGTGACAGTTTTTTTCTTTTCTGATTTGGATTCCTTTTTTTTCTTTTTTGTCTCAGATTACCATGGCTAGGACTTCCAAAACTATGTTGAATAATAGTGGTGAGAGTGGGAAACCCTGTGTTTTTCCTGATATTAGAGGAAATGGTTTCAGTTTTTCAACATTGAGAACAATGTTGGCTGTGGGTTTGTCATATATGGCCTTTATTATGTTGAGGTACGTTCCTTCTATGACTACTTTCTGGAGATTTTTTATCACAAATGGGTGTAGAATTTTGCCGAAAGCTTTTTCTGCATCTATTGAGATGATCATATGGTTTTTACCCTTCAATTTTTTGATATGGTGTATCACATTGATTGATTTGCATATATTGAAGAATCCTTGCATTCCTGGTATAGACCCCACTAGACCATGGTATATGACCCTTTTAATGGGCTGTTGGATTCTGTTTGCTAGTATTTTGCTGAGGATTTTTGCATCTATGTTCATCAGTGATATTGGCCTGTAGTATTCTTTTTTTGTGACGTCTTTGTTTGTTTTTGGTATCAGGGTGATGTTGGCCTCGTAGAATGAGTTTGGGAGTGTTCCTCCCTCTGCTATATTTTGGAAGAGTTTGAGAAGGATAGGTGTTAGATCTTATCTAAACGTTTGATAGCATCCACTTGTGAAGCCATCTGGTCCTGGGGTTTTTTTTGTTGGAAGAATTTTCATCACAGTCTCAATTTCAGTGTTTGTGATTGGTCTGTTTATATTTTCTATTTCTTCCTGGTTCAGTCTTGAAATGTTATACCTTTCTAAGCATTTGCCCATTTCTTCCAAGTTGTCCATTTTATTAGCATATGGTTGCTTGTAGTAATCTCTCATGATCCTTTGTATTTCTGCAGTGTCAGCTGTTACTTTTACGTTTTCATTTCTAATTCTGTTGATTTGAGTCTTCTCCCTTTTTTTCTTGATGAGTCTGGCAAATGATTTATCAATTTTGTTTATCTTCTCAAACAACCACATTTTAGTTTTATTGATCTTTGCTATGGTCTTCTTCATTTCTTTTTCAGTTATTTCTGATTTGATCTCTATGATTTCTTTCCTTCTGCTAACTTTGGGTTTTTTTGTTCTCCTTTCTCTAATTGCTTTAGGTGTAAGTTTAGGTTGTTTATTTGAGATTTTTCTTGTTTCTACAGATAGGATTGTATTGCTGTAAACTTCCCTCTTAGAACTGCTTTTGCTGCATCCCATAGATTTTGGGCCGTTATGATTTCATTGTCATTTGTTTCTAGGTATTTTTTGATTTCCTCTTTTACTTCTTCAGTGATCTGTTAGTTATTTAGTAGCATATTGTTTAGCCTACATGTGTTTGCATTTTTTACAGTATTTTTCCTGTAATTGATATCTAGTCTCATAGCATTGTGATCAGGAACGATACCTGATATGATTTCAATTTTCTTAAATTTACCACGGCTTGATTTGTGACCCAAGGTATGATCTATCCTGGAGAATGTTCCATGAGCACTTGAGAAGAAAGTGTATTCTGTTGTTTTTGGATGGAACGTCCTATAAATATCAATTAAGTCCATCTTGTCTAATGTGTCATTTAAAGCTTGTGTTTCCTTATTTATTTTCATTTTGGATGATCTGTCCATTGGTGAAAGTGGGGTGTTAAGGGTCCCTACTATGATTGTGTTACTGTCGATTTCCCCTTTTATGGCTGTTAGCACTTGCCTTATGCATTGAGGTACTCCTATGTTGGGTGCATAAGTATTTACAATTGTTGTATCTTCTTCATGGATTGTTCCCTTGATCAACTGTATGTAGTGTGCTTCTTTGTCTCTTGTAATAGTCTTTATTTTAAAGTCTGTTTTGTCTGATATGAGAACTGCTCCTCCAGCTTTCTTTTGATTTCTATTTGCATGGAATAACTTTTTCCATCCCCTCACTTTCAGTCTGTATGTGTCCCTACATCTGAAGTGGGTCTCTTGTAGACAGTATATATACAGGTCTTGTTTTTGTATCCGTTCAGCCAGTCTTTGTCTTTTGGTTGGAGCATTTACATTTAAGGTAGTTATCGATATGTATGTTTCTATCACCATTTTCTTAATTGTTTTGGGTTTCTTATTGTAGGTCTTTTCCTTCTCTTGTGTTTCCTGCCTAGAGAAGTTCATTTAACATTTTTTGTAAAGCTGGTTTGGTGGTGCTGAAATCTCTTAGCTTTTTCTTTTGTGTAAATGTTTTAATTTCTCCATCGAATCTGAACAGGATCCTTGCTCGGTAGAGTAATCTTGGTTGTAGGTTTTTTCCCTTTCATCACTTTAAATATGTCCTGCCACTCCCTTCTGGTTTGCAGAGTTTCTGCTGAAAGATCAGCTGTTATCCTTATGGGGATTCCCTTGTATGTTATTTGTTACTTTTCCCTTGCTACTTTTAATACTTTTTCTTTGTATTTAATTTTTGATAGTTTGATTAATATGTATCTTGCTCCTTGCATTTATCTTGTATGGGACTCTCTGCAGTTCCTGGACTTGTTTGACTATTTCCTTTCCCATGTTAAGGAAGTTTTCAACTATAATCTCTTCAAATATTTTCTCAGACCCTTTCTTTTTCTCTTTTTCTTCTGCGACCCCTATAATTCAAATGTTAGTGCATTTAATGTTGTCCCCAAGGTCTCTGAGACTGTCCTCAATTCTTTTCATTATTTTTTCTTTATTCTGCTCTGTGGTAGTTATTTCCACTATTTTATCTTCCAGGTCACTTATTCATTCTTCTGCTATTGATTACTTCTAGAGAATTTTTCATTTCATTTATTGTGTTGTTCGTCATTGTTTGTTTGCTCCTTAGTTCTTCTAAGTCCTTGTTAAATGCTTCTTGTATTTTCTCCATTCTATTTCCAAGAGTTTGGATCATCTTTACTATCATTACTCTGAATTCTTTTTCAGATAGACTCCCTATTTCCTCTTCATTTGTTTGGTCTGGTGGGTTTTTACCTCACTCCTTTGTCTGCTGCATATTTCTTTGTCTTCTCATTTTTTTAGCTTACTGTGTTTGGGGTCTCCTTTTTGCAGTCTGCAAGTTCATGGTTCCTGTTGTTTTTGGTGTCTGCCCCAAGTAGGTGAGGTTGGTTCCATGGGTTGTGTAGGCTTCCTGGTGGAAGGGACTGGTGAGTCTGTTTTGGTGAGTGGGGCTGGATCTTGTCTCTCTTGTGGGCAGAGCCGCATCCAGCAGTGTGTTTTGGGGTGTCTGTGAACTTAGTATGATTTTAGGCAGCCTCTCTGCTAATGGGTGGGGTTGTGTTCCTGTCTTGCTTCTTGTTTGGTATGGGCTATCCAGCACTGGAGCTTGCTGGTCGTTGGGTAAAATGGGCCTTAGCTTTGAGATGGAAATCTCTGGGAGAGCTCTCACCAATTGATATTACATGGGGCCGGGAGGTCTCTGGTGGTTCAGTGTCCTGAATTCGGCTCTCCCACCTAAGAGGCTCAGACCTGACACTAGGCCAGAGCACTAAGACCCTGTCAGCCATGCAGCTCAGAAGAAAAGGGAGAAAAAAAGAAAGAAAATAAATAAAAATATTAACATAAATAAATATTAATAATTTTTAAAAAGAGAGAGTAACCAAACCAATAAACAAATCCACCAATGATAACATACAGAAAAAACTAAACTATGATAAGCATAAATATCAGAAACAAATCCATCACAGACAGCAAACCCCAGTTCTACAGTTGCTCCTAAAATGTCCACCGCCTCAATTTTGGGACGATTCATTGTTTATTTAGGTATTCCATAGATGCAGGGTATATCAAGTTGATTGTGGGTATTTAGTCTACTGCTCCTGAGACTGCATTGAGAAATTTCTGTTTCTCTCTTTTGTTTGCACAGATCCTGGTGTTCAGCTTTGGTTTTGTCCCTGCCTCTGCATGTATGTCGCCTTCAGGCATCTTTTCCCTGCCCAGACAGGAGGGGTTTTAAGCAGTGGCTGATTACGGGGCTCTGGCTCACTCAGGCCAGAGGAGGGATGGGTATGGTCATCATAATTGGAATGTGGTGTGAGCCTGCAGTGGCAGAGGCCGGCATAACGTTGCAACAGTCTGAGGTGCACTGTGTGTTCTCCCGGCGAAGTTGTATCTGGATCATGGGACCCTGGCAGTGGCAGGCTGCACAGGCTCCTGGGGGGGCGGGGGTGGATAGTGACCTGTGTTTCCACACAGGATCCTTGGTGGCAGAGGCAGCAGCCTTAGCGTTTCATGCCTGTCTCTGGTGTCCGAGCTGATAGCCGCATTTCGTGCCCCTCTCTGGAGCTCGTTTAGGTGGTGTTCTGAATCCCCTCTCCTCACACACCCTGCAACAATGGTCTCTTGCCTCTTCGGAAGGTCCAGACTTTTTCCCGTTCTCCCTCTGGGCTAGCTGTGGTGCACTAGCTCCCTTCAGGCTGTGTTCCCGCAACCAACCCCAGCCCTCTCCCTGGGATTTGACCTCCGAAGCCTAAGCCTCAGCTCCCAGCCCCCGCCAGCCCTGGCAGGTGAGCAGACAAGTCTCTAAGGCTGGTGAGTGCTGGTCGGCCCTGATCCTCTGTGTAGAAATCTCTCCGCTTTGCCCTCCACACCCATGTTGCTGTGCTCTCCTCTGTGACTCTGAAGCTTCCCTCCCGCCCACCCCCCATCTCTGCCAGTGAAGGGGCTTCCTAGTGTGTGGAAACTTTTCCTCCTTCACAGCTCCCTCCCAGATGTGCAGGTCCCATCCCTATTCTTTTGTTTCTGTTTTTTCTTTTTTTCTTTTGCCTACCCAGGTACGCAGAGATCTTCTTGCCTTTTGGGAAGTCTGAGGTCTTCTGCCAGTGCTCGATAGGTGTTCTGTAGGAGTTGTTCCACATGTAGGTGTATTTTTGATATATTTGTGGGGAGGAAGGTGATCCCCATGTCTTATACTTCCACAGTCTTGAAGGTCCCCTTTCTATATTTTTAATACAAATCCTTTTTCTGATATATGTGTTGTAAAAATTTCTCCTTAACTGTATTTTGCATTTTCATTATTTTAATTAATTTTTATTGGAGTGTATTTGATTTACAATGTTGTGTTAGTTTCTACTACACAGAAAATTATTGTTATACATATACATATATTCATTCTTTTTCAAATTTTTTTCCCATATATGTTATTACAGAATACTGAGTAGAGTTCCCTGTGTATACAGTAGGTCCTTGTTGGTTGTCTATTTTACATATAGTAGTGTGTGTATGTTAATCCCAAGTTCCTAATTTATCCCTCTCCCCCACTTTCCCCTTTGGTAACCATAAGTTTGTTTTTGAAATCAGTGAGTCTGTTTCTATTTTGTAAATAAGTTCATTTACATCATTTCTAAAAAATTAGATTCCACACATTAGTGATATCATAAGATATTTTTCTTTCACTTAGTATGATAAGGTCTAGGTCCATCCATGTTGCTGCAAATGGCATTATTTTGTTCTTTTTTATGGCTGAGTAATATTCCCTTGTATATATGTACCACATCTTCTTTACCCATTCCTCCGTTGATGGACATGTAGGTTGTTTCCATGTCTTGGCTATTGTAAATAGTGCTGCAATGAACATTGGCGTGCATGTATCTTTTCAAATTATGGTTTTCTCCAGATATATGCCCAGAAGTGGGATTGCTGGATCATATGGTAGTTCTATTTTTCATTTTTTAAGGATATATTTCAAGTTTATATATAAATAGCTGATACTTGAACAACTGAACAACACATGTTTGAACTGCATGGGTCCACTTATAGGCAGATTTCTTTTCCTAAATGCATACTACTGCCCTATTCAATCTGCAGTTGGCTGGATCTGTGGATGCAGAAACTCAGATACAGAGGACTGGCTGTTAAAAAGTTAGACATGGATTTTTTTACTCCATGGAGTGTCAGCACCCCTAAGCCTTGTGTTGTTCAAAGGTCAACTGTATATATATCTTTTATGGTTAGTGTATTTGTGTCCTATTTTTAAAACTTTTTGCTTATCCTCAGGTCACAAAGATTCTCTCCTAGAAGTTTTAGAGTTTTAATTATTATATTTAGATCTACAATTATTTTTACTTATTTAATTATTTTTGTACAATGTGAAGTAGGGATCAAGGTACATTTTGTCCATGTGGATAAAGTTATTGCTGCTTCATTTAAAAAAAAACCCTGCTTCTCTGCAATGAATTATCCTGTTGCCTTTGTCAAATGGCCATAAGTGTGTGGGTCTATTTCTATACTCTCTTTTCTGTTTCATTGATCTATATGTATGCCTTTATGCCAATACCTTGATGACTTGATGACTGTTGCTTTTACAGTAAGGTTTGAAATCAAGTAATGCATATCACCTAAATTATTTTGTTTTTCTTATTTTTTTCAAAATTGTTTTGGTTATTCTAGGTCCTGTGCATTTCCATATCGATTTTTAAATCAGTTTGTCAATATTTACAAATAAAATAAGCCATCTGGGATTTTGGTTGCTAAATCTATATATCAACTTGGGGAGAAAGAGCATCTTGGGAAAGGTGCTAAAAATTACAGAGCCTCTGATTCTTTACCTGAAAATTTGAAAAAGAAAAATGGTTTACATGTGTGTTGTATAGTTTAGGTAAAAGATTTTATGCCAAATTCTTAACTTTGCCTGGCACATAACAAATGATTATCATTATAACTATTATTATTATTATCCAAATAGTTTTATATGTGTCAGCTCATGTGATTCTGGTAACCATGTAAGATAAAAGGGGAAGCACTTAGTACCATCAGGTATTTACTGAGAACTCTTTATTAGATGTTAACTTTATGGATAAAGAAAGGAATATTCAGGTAGGGAAGTATCTTGCTCAAAACCACACAGCTAGGAAGTGGTGGACTCAGGTCTCGAATCAAGTAAGTCTTCTAATTCTGACACCATTTTTACTACAATAGGTATTCAGAGAAAGATGGGAGGAGTCAAGGAGATAGAGGACTCAGAACAAGGATTCGTTCTAAGCAGAAGCAGGATAGGAGCTGACAAAAGAAGAAACTCTGGCTCCTTAGTTCTTTTATGTCTCTACCCCTGAGCTCACCACACTTTCATTTTCCCTGTCCTCACTGTCCCCTCAGTCATCCAGATAATTTTTTCACCAGCTTTTCTACAATGGACCTAAAGTCTTAAGCGCTGGTGGTGGCCTGGCTTCCCTGACACTGGGTCAGCCAAAAAAGCTGGGATCTCAGTCAGCATTCCCTCTGCAACTGTGTCCCAAGCACTTCCCCTGCTGCAGCCACATGTGGTTGGTCCCCAGGCCATTTCCTGACAGCTGGCATGCAGTTGACGGAGACCAGGGATGTATGTTTTGGTGCAAATAACCCTCCTGCTTGGCTATACTTGCTTAGTTTGATAGTTTCCACTTTCCAGGATGATCTCATGTTGGAAGCTTCTGGGTAATTAATAAAGTTTCTCTCTCTCAGCCCTTTATTGGCATCCTGTCCATTTTGGGTGCTGCTTTTTAGCTTAGTTTAGTCATTGATAGAATAGCACAACTGAATTAGCTGAGAAAGTCTATGAATTGAGAATGTTCATGTCTGGCACACCTATCATCTTGTAGAAACAACTGAGTTAATATTTGAAGAGATATGTAAACATTTACTTTATGGTTTGGTGCCAGTTTTCAGTGGAATATTAATTTTTATGGACATACTAATAAACTTGGGCTACTTTAGGGTAAAAAAAGAAGGGGTGTAATGGAAACACTGACATATCCCTGAATGATTCTATTTTACTCAAGTCAAAGCTATAAACACTTCACTGGCTAAAAGGCCTGGAATGAACTGGGTAAACTGTGGGAGATGTTTTCTAATGAAAGATTTCGGTAGAATGGGTTTTGTTTCATAAACCAGTTACTGGTGCTAAATGTCATGCTGAAATAATGCCTTTCCCTGAATCTGACACACACCAACCAACACACATATAATTCAACAGTTCCCAGATGCTAAGATTCATGCAAAAGCAATGACAATTGTAAATCACAACCCCTGCTTTCAAAAACCTTCATTCAAGGAACTTCTTCTTTTTAAAAAATTTTTATTTTATAAAGGAGTATAGTTGATTGAAAATGTTGTGCTAATTTCAGGTGGACAGCTAAGTGATTCAGTTATACATGGACATGTATCTATTCTTTTTCAAATTCTTTTCTCATTTAGGTTATTACAGAATATTCAGCAGAGTTCCCTGTGCTATCAAGAATCCCTGTCAAGGAGCTGCTTCTGAAATCCTGAGAGGTTCCCAAGAGCTTCAATGTTGAATAATGTTCATAACTACACAGAGGGCTGGCCTTTCTACAAAAGGCCTCAGTGAAGAAAATGTATACCTGAACTTGAGGTAAACTAGAGCTTGCTTCTGAGATATCAGGAAAGTCCCAGGAACATTCTTTAAGTGTTTAGCAAATAGAGCATCACAAGAAACATATGGCTTATATAGAGTTGTTCTGTGACACTTAAGCCAGGTATTTTGGTTTAGTTCAGTATCTAGGATTCAAAGAAAAGGAATAAAGGTTTGATTAAAACAAGTATTCATTTTTAAGTTAAGCCTAGATTTGAAAAGATACTAAGAACACCTTAGGAATTTTCTTTTAAAAGCATATTCTGGAGAGAAAAAAAATGTAATATATTTCCATTATTTAGGAAGCCTACATTTACTTAGTTCACTTTGCAGCTATTCACATCACAGACCCATTTAACAGTTATTTAAATTCTTTGAGTTTTTAAAAATTTTTCATGGAGCATTCTCAAGCCATCTTTTTCCTACCCCAAGCTATGCTTAGAAAATGCAGAGAAGGCCACATTTGCAGAATCCTGGAAAGCTAAGATTTTTGAAGCTACTTTAAAAAAAATCAGATATCCAGGCATATCTGATACAAACTATCATCATATGTGGACCAAACATCTGGGAACATCTGTTGGAACCCAACCCTTCATTACTGTGTGAGGATGTTTTACATGATGGTTGAACATGAATTTAGTTATGAGCACATATCATTTCAGTGTGGTACTTTCTGTCATCTTTTAAATCAGAATGAAAATACAGATATAAGCACCAGAAGGAGGTTAAGAAATGTAATTCCTTGGAGCTACAGCTTCTCTAAAAATAAAAGATGTAACACAGTATCCTGTGGGGGAGCATCATGAGAACAAAATAAGATAACAAATATTTTGCTTAGCACAGTACATGGCACATCATTAGCACCCCAAAAATGCAGCCATTTAATTAAAACAAATGGGCTGGACTATACTTTACTGTCATGAAGATAGGTGTATGGGGTCTCCCCCACTGAGATTCTATCCCCCAGATGTCTTGTTGAGGCCCAGATGGGATCCCAGATCCTGTGTATGGAGACATTGAAATCTCTGCATCCTCTGTCCAGCCCACATCTATTACACACATATGGGGACTTAATCTCTAACTTCTTTCTCCAATTTTGATCTCACAACAGAGCTTCAAACTCACTTTTCCCCCTGGACTTATACCCTTTCTTCCAGACCAAAGGAACTGTCTATACTCTGACCCAAACTGCCTACATACCATATTTCTGGTCCCTTTGGCAACATGTGAAAACTATTATGAAGTAGAGCCTGAAATGAAATTGCATAGCTGCCAACTTAACCGACAGATTGTTGCCTCAATAGTCCCTAAATTGGAGTATTTTCCACTTTTTATGAAGGTTTGGTTAGGTAGAGATCTCTCTGGGGGCAGTCTGTATGAGAGTGCAGGATGGCAGAGCCATAGAGCAAATGTAGCTCTGGCAAACATCTCAATCGTGTGAGGAGACATAGACGTTAAAAGCACAGGAAGGCCTGAATTTGAACCTCAACTCCATTCTTTACTAATTACGTGATGCTAGTTTAAGTGATTTGACCTGTAAGCGGGACTTTCTCAGCTATAAAATGGATAATTGTGGTCCCTATGAAATAGGGTGTTTGTAAGGATTAAAGGAGACATGAATATTGCTTAGTAAATGCCAGCTTGAAACTGCTCAGGGGCTATTCTTCAGGTACTAACAAAACTCCAAAGGTATGTTTTTGGTGATTGGTCGGGTGGTTACTAGGGTCATTCGGTATGGTATGGGGAACTCCCCACAAAAAGGCTGAGTTTCACGATGCTGTGACTAAGGCCCTGAGAATCCCACATGATTCTAAGCTGGGGCAGGAACATTGCTTTCTTTCTCTGAGATGTGTAGAGTAAAGACAGCTTTGGGGGGCAGAGATTGAGAAGAATAGTGAAGCAGGAAAAAGACAGTCTGGCTGTCAGACCAGGGAGCTATTTCGCCTACTTAAGTCAAAGACCTGCTGACTGCAGAAGAGAAGGTCTGTCATGGCTCCAGTGAAATGAAGTTCTGTTTTGTAGATGTAGAAAAGGAAAAGGAGTTTTGAAAAAGACCCACCTCAAGTCTACCAGAGAACTGAGGGTGTTGAAAGCTATAAAATCTGACAGCAATTGAAATTAAAGCTCACTTAATCACGTTAAGGGAGTGAGTCCATGAACTTCATAATGGAGGGTTGTTTCATAATTTTCACAAGCTTCCTCTGGCTGCATGTCAGGCTGTATGTGCATAAGAGAAAGTTTCTGGGTCAACCTTTCATTACTGCTAAGGGAGCCAGTGTTGGTTGGAGTAGAAGCAGAAGATTGACTGGCATTTTATTACATAAGATTAGTGTCAAATCCAACTCCAATTATGCAGTCCTATATCAGGCTCTGTCCACTTCACAACCATTTTCACATGTTGCTACAAATAAAAACCTGAGTTTTTCAATGTGCCGAATATGGATCTTTACTGCAATACCCAGCAAGAGCTCAAAGGTTGCCCATGTGAGCTGTGAGGTTTGGAAGCAAGACAAGTAGATACTTTATGTTTGATATAATTTATGTGTACATTCATTTCAATTCAGTCCTAATTGACTTCATGAAATTTACAATCTAGAAGTTGGTTCCAACTTTTCTTACCCCCAGCTAGGCTATTTCTATTCACATCCTGCTCTTAAGAATAAATATGATTCTTTCTGTCTGTGTGCTTAGAATAACCCCCAAACTAGTCTCTCTTCAGCCAACTTGACAATTGAGATAGTTGCTTATTTTCCTCGGTTCTAAGCCTGTAATCTTTTGAATATGACATAAGTTCTCTTTTTCCTTATATCTATTTTACTATTTTAATTGTTAGGAGGCATTGAGGTGCAAGTAACAAAAATTAAAATCATCAGCCATTTAAACCATAGAGACATTTATAGCCTCAGATGGAATGAATATCAGGAGATGAATGGATTCAGATTCATTTCAGCAACTCAGTCAAGTCTTCAGCCTTGTCACCTCTTGGACCCCAGATGGCTGCTTCTGCTTCTGGCAACTTTTCCTCTTACAACTGCATAGAAAAGTATAGAGGGAAGTTATTTCTTCTTCTGCATCTCTTTTAATAAATAGAGGAAAAATAAAGGAGAAAACTTTTCCTAAAAGTTATTGAGTAGACTTTCCCTGAGGTCTATTTTCCAGGATTGGGTAACTGACCATTGTAGAGGTCTGAATAGTAGTCTCCAAAAGATATTTCCATGCCCTAATCCCTGGAACCTATGAATCGTACCTTATGTAGAAAAAAGATCTTTGCAGAAGTAACCATGTTAAGTATCTTGAGTTTAAGAGATCATCCTGGTTTATCCAGGTGGGTTCTAAATACAATGGCAAGTGGAGGAGGAGGCAAAGTGATGATGGAAGTGACTTAAATAGGAGTGACGTGGTGATGTCCACAGCTACAGAAGTTGGAAGAGGCAAAGAACAGATTCTCCCCTAGAGCCACCAGATAGAGTGCAGCCTTACTGACAAACCTGATTTCGGATTTCTGGACTCCAGAACTGTGGGAGAATAAATTTCTTTTTTTTTTTTCTTTGTTTTAGTAGACTTTATTTTTTAAAGAAGTTTTAGTTTCACAGCAAAATAAGCAGAAAGTACAGAGTTCCCATATATCCCCTGCCCCACACATTCATGCCTTCCTTATTATCAATATCTTGCACCAGATACATTATTTGTTACAGTCAATGAACCTACATTGACACATCATTATCACTCAAAGTCCATAATTTACATTAGGGTTCACTCTTGGTGTTGTACATTCTATGGGTTTTGACAAATATTTAATAACATGTATCTGCCATTATAGTAACATACAGAGTAGTTTCTCTGCCCTAAATATCCTCTGTACTCCCCCTTCCATTCCTCCTTCCCCTATGACCCCAGGAAACTACCAATCATTTTATTGTCTCCATAGTTATGCCTTTTCCAAAATGTCATATAATTAGAATCATATAGTATTGTATTCATCAGGGTTCTCCAGAGAAACAGAATCAATAGTGTGTGTGTGTGTGTGTGTGTGTGTGTGTGTGAGAGAGAGAGAGAGAGAGAGAGAGAGAGAGAGAGAGAGAGAGAGAGAGAGAGAGGGGGAAAGATTTATGATAAGGAATTGGCTCACATGATTATGGAGGGTGGAAAATCCCAAGAGCTACAAGGTCAGCTGGTAAGCTGGAGACCCAGGAGATATAATGGTTCAGTTCCAGTCCAAAGGCTGGCGGGCTCAAAATCCAGCAAGAGCTAATGTTTTCAGTTTGAGTCTGAAGGCAGGGAAAAGGCCAAAGGCCCAGTTCAAAGGCCATCAGGCAGGAAGAATTATTTCTTAGTCAAGGAAGGGTCTGAGGTGTCCACATACAATGGAATATTACTCAGGCATAAAATAGAATGAAATAATGTCATTTACAGCAACATGGATGCACCTAGAGATTATCATACTAAGTGAAGTAAATCAGACAGAGAAAGACAAATATATGACATTGCTTATATGTGGAATCTTTAAAAAAGGTACAAATGAACTTATTTACAAAACAGAAATAGAGCCACAGATGTAGAAAACAAACTTATGGTTACAGGGCGGGGGGGAGTGGGGGAGGGATAAATTGGGAGATTGGGATTGACATATACCCACTACTATATATAAAATAGATAACAAATAAGGACCTACTGTATAGCACAGGGAGCTCTATTCAATACTCTGTAATGACCTATATGGGAAAAGAATCTGAAAAAGAGTGGATATATGTATATGTATAACTAATTCACTTTGCTGTATAGCAGAAACTAACACAATACTGTAAATCAACCATACTCCAATAAGTTTTTTTTTTTTTTTAATGGAGGGTCAGCCTTTGTGTTCTATGCAGACCTTCAACTGATTGGATAAGGCCCACCCACACTCTGAAGGGCAATCTCCTTTACTCAGCCTACCCATTTATATGTTAATTTCATCCAAAACTATCCTCACAGAAACACCAGATTACTGTTTGACCAAATATCTGGGTTCTCTTTGGCTCAGTCAAGTTGGCACATGTAATTAACCATCACATATATTAATATGTAGTCTTTTCAGATTGGCTTCTTTCACTTAGTAATATGCATGTCCATTTCCTCTATGTCTTTTCATGGCTTGATAGCCCATTATTTTTAGTGTTGAACTACATCCCATTGTCTGAATATACCACAGTTTATTTATCCATTCACCTATTGAAGGACATCTTGGTTGCTTCCACGTTTGGGGAATTATGTATAAAACAGTTATAAACATCTGTCTAAAGGTTTTGGGGTGGACATATATTTTCAGTTCATTTAGGTAAATATCAAGGAATGGGATTACTGGATACAGTAGTAAAAGTATGCTTAATTTTGTAAGAAAATTTTCTATTGTGTTAAGCCAACCAAATTTGTGCTAATTTGTTGCAGCAGCCCTAGGAAACTAATACAACTATCCATATTTGCAATGAAAGAAAGATAGATATTTGTATCTACCATTTTTATCTTAACAAAGGAAATGAGATCAGCCTGTAATGAAGAAAAATTTTGGAAATCATCCTTGACTAGAGAACCAATTCTTTAAGTAAGATGGATTTGCAGGATTTTTAACTACATTAATTTTCCCTGATATTAGTGTAACTTTTACCGTAGCTTCAGAGGTCAGTCCTTTAATTAAACTGATAATAACCAACACATGTTCAGCTTTATAGTATAGAAAGTATTCTTTTTCTGCATTAACACATTAGCTCCTAATGACAGTCCTGAGAAGCAAATGTAACTAGTGTGCTTATTTGGTGGAGAGGAGTATTTGCAGTATCTAGAAGCATAGACTGTGAACACGAGCTCTGATGTCTACCTGTGCCATGCTATGTGATCTCTTTGAGCCTCAGTTTATCATCTATAATGTAGATCTAATACTAATACCAACCTCATCATTGTGAGTATTAAATTGGATTATAATTATATGTGGGTTAGGGCAGAGTAAGCTTTCAATAAATGTTCATGACAATTATCATTATTGTTATATTTATTATGGTAATAATAATTTATCATTATTATAGTTATTGTATATATGAGAAAACTAAAGCTGAGAAAGATTAAATTACTTCCATGGATTAAACAGTTATAAGGGCAGGTATTCTGGCTCCAAATCCTTTTATTATGCTCTCCACTATATAAAGAGGGTAGAATATGTATTTAAATGTTTGCAAAAATTGGAATCTTTGTCTCAAGGGGAAACTTGGTATCAAGGGGAAACTCATTGCGTGCTATACATGAAAAGAATATAAATCAGTACTCAAGACTGAGTAAGGCTCTGATGTGAGCTTTCATGTACACTTATAAATATTCCATGAAAACAATATCATTTTGATATAGTCTGTGTGAAAAATAAGGAATTGGCCTGGGACAAGTCATAGCATGTGTTGTTTTATTTCCCTTCCCCAAAGACATTTAATACTTTGGGCAGAAGACTAGGAAAAGATTGTGCAACTAAATTATAGTGGAGGAAAACACATGAACATGTTTAAATACATATGTCTAGCCATATGTGCAGAATTATAGATGTATTTTATTTTGGTTTTCAGGACTGCAAGTACTATCATTTTACAAATACCACGGAGATCCACCATGGTGACATTTAGGAGGAGGAAACTAGCATATGCTGAGGCATTGTGCTCTGTGCTTTTCATATACATGTTCGTTTAACTTGCATAATAATTCTGCAAGATATTTATTATTATTCATTTTATAAATAGGGATATTGAGACTCATAGAACTTCTGTGAATTTTCTGTAAGCTATTCAACTCTTATTAGCAGAGTAAAGGCAGACTCAGGTCTGTCTTGATTCAAATCTTTTATTATGTTGACAGTACCATTTTCATCGGAAAGAAATGTGGGTGTTTTGTCTAACAAATTTATCCTGTAGAAAACCTTAGTTAAACTGGAATGAGAATGAAGATAGACCTAATTGCTCCACAAAGCCATACTTTCATTCCTGAACTGAAGTCAACCCTGCAGTTGCACTTAGCAGTCAAGGTTTCAGGTAATGCGCCAATAGTGAATCTGGGCTTTGTTTCTGGATGGCAGCCACAGGGAGTCTTGCTGGAATTTTTCTAGTATTTTATGCCAACTTTAACAAACTTTGGAGGTTCAGAAGAGTATTCCATGGACCTGAGAGCAGAAATGGAAAGCCCATAATGCTAAAAAAAATTTTTTAAAGGAACTTTACAGAGGACAAAATCAAAATATGAAAAATTAAATTTTCTACTATTTTGTGTAGTAGATGTTGTCCCCCAAAAGGGGAAAGACATATAGAGCTGGGAGGACCTACACAGATTTTTCATTATAAACAAATGATCTAAGTTATCATTTTAACAACTTGTTTTATGAAGGTTAAAGATAATTATCACCTAATCATTTGCACGAAAATGAAAGATGTTGCCATGCCCAAAGAAGTAAGAAGTAGGCTAGAAAAATTATTTCATCCATTTGTGTGGATAAGTTCAATGATATAGTTTTCAAACCTCAAATTATCAGATATAGAAGAAAATTACTAGAGTTTTATTGATTAGTTAGTCCTTTAATATAGTAATTTGATTTGTATGTTTTAGAGAGTTTGATTATAACTTTTCAGAGACCTAAGTATATCTGAATTAAAATAATTTGACAAAAAGTGAGTTTAATTAGAAAACACACACACACACACACACACACACACACACACACACACACACACAGAAAGTTAATGGAGCTAAAACAGCTGATATCCAATTAACATTCTGTGATTCCAAAGAATAATTATAATGAATGAAGTCCTGGTGGGACACATACAAAGATCTGCCCATAAATTGATTAATGCTGAAGTTGGAGTAAAGAGAATGGAAAGGATTTGAGAAGATAGCGGAAGAGTAAGACGCGGAGATCACCTTCCTCCCCACAGATACATCAGAAATACATCTACACGTGGAACAACTCCTACAGAACACCTACTGAACGCTAGCAGAAGACCTCAGACCTCCCCAAAGGCAAGAAACTCCCCACGTACCTGGATAGGGCAAAAGAAAAAAGGAAAATCAGAGACAAAAAAATAGGGACGGGACCTTCACCAGTGGGAGGGAGCTGTGAAGGAGGAAAGGTTTCCACACACTAGAAGCTCCTTCGCGGGCGGAGACTGCAGGTGGTGGGGTTGGGAGCTTCGGCGCCATGGAGAAGAGCGCAGCAACAGGGGTGCGGAGGGCAAAGCGGAGAGATTCCTGAACAGAGAATCGGTGCCGACTGGCACTCACCAGCCCGAGAGGCTTGTCTGCTCACTGCCGGGGCAGGCGGGGGCTGGGAGCTGAGGCTCGGGCTTCGGAGGTAAAGATCCCAGGGAGAGGAATGGAGTTGGCTGCGTGAACAGAGCCTGAAGGGGGCTATTGCACCACGGCTAGCCGAGAGGGAGTCTGGGAAAAAGTCTGGAGCTGCCAAAGAGGCAAGAGACTTTTTCTTCCCTATTGGTTTCCTGGTGCGCATGAAGGGGGATTAAGAGCGCTGCTTAAAGGAGCTCCAGAGATGGTCGCGAGCCGTGGCTAAAAGCGCAGACCCCGAAGACGGGCATGAGACGCTAAGGCTGCTGCTGCCGACACCAAGAAACCTGTGTGCGAGCACAGGTCACTATCCACACCCCCCTTCCGGGGAGCCTGTGCAGCCCACCACTGCCAGGGTCCCATGATCCAGGGACAACTTCCCCGGGACGATGCACGGCGCGCCTCAGGCTGGTGCAACGTCACGCTGGCCTCTGCCACCACAGGCTCGCCCTGCATCCGTACCCCTCCCTTCCCCCGGCCTGAGTGAGCCAGAGCCCCCGAATCAGCAGCTCCTTTAACCCCGTTCTGTCTGAGCGAAGAACAGACGCCCTCAGGCGACCGACACACAGAGGCGGGTCCAAATCCAAAGCTGAACCCCGGGAGCTGTGCAAACAAAGAAGAGAAAGGGAAATTTCTCCCAGCAGCCTCAGAAGCAGCGGATTAAATCTCCACAATCAACTTGCTGTACCCTGCATCTGTGGAATACCTGAATAGACAACGAATCATCCCAAATTGATGACACGGACTTTGGGAGCAAAGATATATTATTTTTTCCCCTTTTCCTCTTTTTGTGAGTGTGTATGTGTATGCTTCTGTGTGAGATTTTGTCTGTATAGCTTTGCTTTCACCATTTGTCCTAGGGTTCTGTCCATCTGGTTTTTATTTCTTTTTTCTTATTTTTTACTTAAAAAATACTTTTTCTTAATAATTAATTTTTCTTTTAATAACTTTATTTTATCTTTCTTTATTTTATTTTATCCTCTTTCTTTCTTTCATTCGTTCTCTCTTTCATTCTTTCTTTCTTTCTGTTTTTTCTCCCTTTTATTCTAAGCTGTGTGGAGGACAGTCTCTTGGTGCTCCAGCCAGGCATCAGGGCTGTGTCCCTGAAGAGAGATAGACAACTTCAGGACACTGGTCCACAACATACAATATAACAATTGTAAATATTTATGCACCCAACATAGGAGCACCTCAATACATAAGGCAAATACTAACAGCCATAAAAGGGGAAATCGACAGTAACACAATCATAGTAGGGAACTTTAACACCCCACTTTCACCAATGGACAGATCATCCAAAGTGAAAATAAATAAGGAAACACAAGCTTTAAATGATACATTAAACAAGATGGATGTAATTGATATTTATAGGACATTCCGTCCAAAATCAACAGAATACACAGTTTTCTCAAGTGCTCATGGAATATTCTCCAGGATAGATCATATCTTAGGTCACAAATCTAGCCTTGGTAAATTTAAGACAATTGAAATTGTATCAAGTATCTTTTCTGACCACAATGCTATAAGACTAGATATGAATTACAGGGAAAAAGTACAAACACTTTGAGGCTAAACAATACACTACTTAATAATGAAGTGATCACTGAAGAAATGAAAGAGGAAATCAAAAGCTACCTAGAAACAAATGACAAGGGAGACACGATGACCCAAAACCTATGGGATGCAGCAAAAGCAGTTCTAAGAGGGAAGTTTATAGCAATAAAATCCTACCTTAAGAATCAGGAAACATCTCGAATAAACAATCTAACCTTGCACCTGAAGAAATTAGAGAAAGAAGAACAAAAAACCCCCAAAGTTAGCAGAAGGAAAGAAATCATAAAGATCAGATCAGAAATAAATGAAAAAGAAATGAAGGAAACGATAGCAAAGATGAATAAAACTAAAAGCTGGTTCTTTGAGAAGATAAATAAAATTGATAAACCATTAGCCAGACTCATCAAGAAAAAAAGGGAGAAGACTGAAAACAATAGAATTAGAAATGAAAAAGGAGAAGTAACAACTGACACTGCAGAAAAAAAAATGATCATGAGAGATTACTGCAAGCAACTCTATGCCAATAAAATGGACAACCTGGAAGAAACGGACAAATACTTAGAAATGCACAACCTGCTGAGAATAAACAAGGAAGAAATAGAAAATATGAACAGACCGATCACAAGCACTGAAATTGAAACTGTGTTTGATAGAAACGAATTCTATCAAACATTTAGAGAAGAGTTAACACCTATCCTTCTCAAACTCTTCCAAAATATAGCAGAGGGTGGAACACTCCCAAACTCATTCTAGGAGGCCACCATCACCCTGATACCAAAACCAGACAAGGATGTCACAAAGAAAGAAAACTACAGGCCAATATCACTGATGAATATAGATGAAAAAATCCTCAACAAAATACTAGCAAACAGAATCCAACAGCACATAAAAAGGATCATACACCATGATCAAGTGGGGTTTATTCCAGGAATGCAAGGATTCTTCAATATATTCAAATCAATCAACATGATACACCATATTAAAAAATTGAAGGAGAAAAACCATATGATCATCTCAATAGATGCAGAGAAAGCTTTTGACAAAATTGAACACCAATTTATGATAAAAACCCTGCAGAAAGTAGGCACAGAGGGAACTTTCCTCAACAAAATAAAGGCCATATATGACAAATGCACAGCCAACATCATCCTCAATGGTGAAAAACTGAAAGCATTTCCAGTAAGATCAGGAGCAAGACAAGGTTGCCCACTCTCACCACTATTATTCAACATAGTTTTGGAAGTTTTAACCACAGCAATCAGAGAAGAAAAGGAAATAAAAGGAATCCAAATTGGAAAAGAAGAAGTAAAGCTTTCACTCTTTGCAGATGACATGATACTATACATAGAGAATCCTAAAGAGGCTACCAGAAAACTACTAGAGCTAATCAATGAATTTGGTAAAGTAGCAGGATACAAAATTAATGCACAGAAATGTCTCACATTCCTATACACTAATGATGAAAAATCTGAAAGAGAAATTAAGGAAACACTCCCATTTACCACTGCAACAAAAAGAATAAAATACCTAGGAATAAACCTACCTAAGGAGACAAAAGACCTGTATGCAGAAAATTATAAGACACTGATGAAAGAAATTAAAGATGATACAAATAGATGGAGAGATATACCATGTTCTTGGATTGGAAGAATCAACATTGTGAAAATGACTCTACTACCCAAAGCAATCCACAGATTAAATGCAATCCCTATCAAATTACCAATGGCATTTTTCACAGAACTAGAACAAAAAATTTCACAATTTGTATGGAAATACAAAAGACCCCGAAGAGCCAAAGCAATTTTGAGAACAAAAAATGGAGCTGGAGGAATCAGGCTCCCTGACTTCAGACTATACTGCAAAGATACAGTAATCAAGACAGTATGGTAGTGCACCAAAACAGAAATATAGATTAGTGGAACAGGATAGAAAGCCTAGAGATAAACCCACACACATATGGTCACCTTTGCCTCCTTATAAAGGAGGTAAAAATATAGTGTCAAAAGACAGCATCTTCAATAAGGGGTGCTGGGAAAACTGGACAGGTACATGTAAAAGTATGAAATTAGAACACTCCCTAACACCATACACAAAAATAAACTCAAAATGGATTAAAGACCTAAACGTAAAGCCAGACACTATCAAACTCTTAGAGGAAAACATAGGCAGAACACTCTATGACATAAATCACAGCAAGATCCTTTTTGACTCACCTCCTGGAGAAATGGAAATAAAAACAAAAATAAACAAATGGGACCTAATGAAACTTCAAAGCTTTTGCACAGCAAAGGAAACCATAAACAAGACCAAAAGACAACCCTCAGAATGGGAGAAAATATTTGCAAATGAAACAGCTGACAAAGGATTAATCTCCAAAATTTACAAGCAGCTCATACAGCTCAGTAACGAAAAAACAAACAACACAATCCAAAAATGGGCAGAAGACCTAAATAGACATTTCTCCAAAGAAGCTATACAGATTGCCAACAAACACATGAAAAAATGCTCAACATCATTAATCATTAGAGAAATGCAAATCAAAACTACAATGAGATATCATTTCACACCGGTCAGAATGGCCATCATCAAAAAATCTACAAACAATAAATGCTGGAGAGGGTGTGGAGAAAAGGAACACTCTTGCACTGTTGGTGGGAATGTAAATTGATTCAGCCACTATGGAGAACAGTATGGAGGTTCCTTAAAAAACTAAAAATAGAACTACCATATGACCCAGCAATCCCACTACTGGGCATATACCCTGAGAAAACCATAATTCAAAAAGAGTCATGTACCAAAATGTTCATTGCTGCTCTATTTACAATAGCCAGGACATGGAAGCAAACTACGTGTCCAACATCGGATGAATGGATAAAGAAGATGTGACACATATATACAATGGAATATTACTCAGCCATAAAAAGAAACGAAATTGAGCTATTTGTAATGAGGTGGATGGACCTAGAGTCTGTCATACAGAGTGAAGTAAGTCAGAAAGAGAAAGACAAATACCATATGCTAACACATATATATGGAACCTAAGGAAAAAAAAATGTCATGAAGAACCTAGGGGTAAGACAGGAATCAAGACACAGACCTACTAGAGAATGGACTTGAGGATATGGGGAGGGGCAAGGGTAAGATGTGACAAAGTGAGAGAGTGGCATGGACATATATACACAACCAAACGTAAAATAGATAGCTAGTGGGAAGCAGCCGCATAGCACAGAGAGATCAGCTAAGTTCTTTGTGACCACCTAGAGGGGTGGGATAGGGAGGGTGGGAGGGAGGGAGATGCAAGAAAGAAGAGATATGGGAACATATGTATATGTATAACTGATTCACTTTGTTATAAAGCAGAAACCAACACACCATTGTAAAGCAATTATACTCCAATAAACATGTTAAAAAAAAAAAGAGAATGGAAAACAGAGACATTTGAAAACATTTTTTAAATGCCTCAAGTATTTTAGATTTCAGGTATACAGATTCTCAACTCTTGTGTCTAGATTTCAAACTTTAAGGTGCATACGAATCACTTACAGGTCTTATTAAGATATAGTTTCTGATTCAGTAGGTTTGAGGCGGGGCCAGGATTCTCCATTACTAACAAGTTCCTGGGTAATAGCAGTGCTGCTGGTCTCGGTCATAGAGTGACCAACCTTCCCTGTTTGCCTGGAATTGAGGGATTTCCTGGGACATGAATTTCTCAGCTAAATCTGGAAGAGCCCTGGGCAAACTGGGTTGTTTATTCATGCTATCAGACATTTTAAACAAAATGGAGTAGGTTATACCTGAGCTTCAACAAAAGAATTTCTGGTCAAGCTTAGATATTCATAAATGAGAGCACACCTATAGGTTATATAGTATTGCATTAAAATTCTTCTTTCTTTGAAGAAATGTCCTATATAAATATGAACACCCTGACTGGGTCTGGTCCAGCTTATGAGTCCATCTCTGACCTAGATCTAATTTTATTTCTTAACAGGCTTAAAAAAGAGATTCTCGTGTTACAAATAAATTAATATTTCTAGAAACTAATAGCTTTTTGTTCTTCATTATTTACCTAGGTTGCAAAATTTAATGTCCTAAAATAGAGGATAAATATTCTATTAATATTTGTATCTCCCCAAATCAGAAAGGATGTTGATATGCACATGGGGACCCTCAAGAAAGCATTATTCTGGGAGGAGTTTGGGATTAACACATACACACTACTATATGTAAAATAGATAATCAACAAGGCTCTACTGTATAGCACTGAGAACTCTACTCAATACTCTGTAATAAACGATATGGGAAAAGAATCTAAAATGGATATATGCATATGTATAACTGAATCACTTTGCTGTACACCTGAAACTAACACAACACTGTAAATCAACTATAATCCAATGTAAAATAAAAATTAAATTAAAAAATAATAACATTTGTTCAATATCAATAGCTTTTTGAAAGCTGTATTCTTTAAACTTGGGCTGAGATATATAGAAAGCTTTCCTAATTTATCAGAAGATCAGTTCTCTCTCAGTGTTCTGAATATATGTCATAAAGCAAAATAAAATAAATGGCAGCTTGCCTTCATGATGCTGAAAAAGAAAAAAGAAAGCATTGTTCAATTTCTGCTTCCTCTTAAGACGAAGCTCTATCTACCTAGGAAGGAGAATCACTTCCAAATTCAAAATGAGAAGTATTCAAATAAACTATATCCACATGACTTTTCTTGAGCTCACTAGAGAGTTGAGGTTGTAAAATACTGTCAAATAATCTGAATGTCAAAGACCACCAAGCTCCTCCAACAAGAGATGATACATGCAAATTGTAGCAGAACACAGGGTAAATGGGGTGCTTGCCGTATAAGTGACCAAGAAAAAATCAGCTAAAATGTTACCACATTTTTGAAGGACAAATGTGACCTGCGTCAATCTAAAATAGCTGGGGCCCCAGACACAGGGGGAATTGACATTTACTCTCAGGCTCTTTTCCATAAACTCCTACTAATGAGAAAGATTAATGGCAGCACAGGCAAAAGATTGAAGCCCCTTTGGTAATGCAGACCTACGACAAGTAATCAGCTGCTGCTATAGGAGAGTTAAGAAACCCCATCTTTTCCCCCAGAACTTTTTCTCATATGAAGTCTCTGAAGGAGAAAGAGAACTCTGTCACCTGCAAGACACAGGCAAAGACCATTGCAGCTGGTAGAAGGATAGAATGAACTGTAATGTAAACTATGGGCTTTGGGTGATTATGATGTGTCAGTGTAGGTTCATCCATCTTAACAAACGTACCACCTTAGTGGGGGATGTTGATAATGGGGGAGGTTATGCAAAGGTAAGGACAGGATGCATATGCAATCCTCCCCTTCAATTTTGCTGTGCATCTTAAACTGCTCTAAAAAATAGTCTTAATCTTAAAAAGATTTATAAATACATATAAAAAGATCAAAAACTACCATGCTGTGGTAAGATGGAGCCCAGTCAGGTTTGGTCTCAGGTACTGACAGAGTAGGAAATGCTTGGATCCAGTGTGATGGATCCCGGAGGTTCAGGAACGTTCTGCTTTGCATTTCCATTTTCTGCTTAATGAATGATGTCTAAAATGTCATCCAGAAGTCTCTTACTTATCTATTGCTGCATCGTAAGTTACTCAGAAATTTAGCAGCTTAAAAGAGCATACATTCACCATCCACTGGTTTCTGGGGCTCAGGAACCCAGGCTTAGCTTAACTGGGGCACTGGCTCAAGGTCTCTCACAAGGCTACACTCAGGTATCAGTTGAAGTGACAGTCACCTCTCAAGACTCAATAGGGGCGTATTCACTTCTGCACTCACTCGTGGCTCTTTGTCACGCCTTGGGTTTTCAGTGGTGCTTGGTCTTGGCAGACGTTAGTTCCTTGCCATGTGGGCATTTCCATAGAGTCGTTTACAGCATGGAAGCTGGCTTCCCTCATGGAAAGTGAGGCAGAGAGAAAGAGGGGCCAAGCAAACTGGAAACCAGGGTCCTTTTGTAATCTAATCGCAGAAGGGACCTCCCATAACTTTTGCCATATTCTGTTCATCAGAGGCAAGTCACTAGGTCCAGCCTACACTCAAGGACAGGGATTATGCAAGCAAAGGAATACTGGTAGACAAGAATTATTGGAAACCATCTTAGAATCTGCTTACCACAAAAAGAGAGGGAGCTTGTAAAATAAGAGTTAGAAATAAATCTTAAAATAAGGTCCCTGGGAAGAATAACCATGGTGCTTAATTGTTCTCCAAGGTGCACATTGTTACCTAATCTATAAAACTTTTCTTGAACTTCCCTGCCTCTCACGACAAAAGGAAAAGCAAGTCATTCTCTCTTTATTTCCCATAGTACTCACTACCCTCTCTATCCAAGTCATTCTCTCTTTATTTCCCATAGTACTCACTACCCTCTCTATCCTTTCCGGTACCTATTACGTTGAATTGCAATTATTTGCTGGCATGCCTGTCTCCTCCCCAGGTATGTGAGAGGTTCCTCAGGACAAGAGCTGTTACTTATTTTGCTTGCCTTTGTTCTGTGAGTATTTGCTGAACTAACTGAAGCTGTAACTTCCTGATCACTGAGTAGTTCTTGGAGGACAGACCAAGGATATTGAGTGCCTGCAGTTAGGGTCAGAGGGTTTGAAGAAACACAGCATAGCAGTGGCAGATGGCCATATTCAATCAAGTGCTGGAAGTCTTCAATTTGCCCTCCCAGATCCAGTCTCTGTACTTCTCCATCCCCACTCTGTGCTCCAGCAGCCTAAACCTAAGGGACTATAGCCTATGTTCCTTAACCTCTAGCTCCCTGTTCTGCTCTGCCAATAGGAGGCACTGGCAGGAGCCCAGAGACAGGGAGACAGTGAGGTAGGAGAGTCATCTCCTTGGTTGGTTCCCTGCCAGTGTTCCACAGGTTGCTTGTGTCCTTCTACCAAGGCCACAGCTCCTGCCAGGCCTTTCCCTCCATACAGCTACCCTCCCTCCGGCTTCTAGTAACTCTTTTCTGTCCTGGTCTCTCCAGGTCAATGGGTAGCCCCAGCTCTTATTGTCCAGCTGAATGCACTAGACCTTGTCGGGCTTATTGTCCAAGTGAATGCACTAGACCTTGTTGGGCTTCCTAAAGCCTGCCTACACCTTTCAAATTAGTGCATTTATTAATGTCTCCTCAAATTACCTACTTTGAGTTAGCCATCTATTTCCTGACGGAACGCTGAATGTAGAGAGCCAGACTATTCTGGAATTAGTCATAGGAAACAACATTAAAAATAAAACTGTTTTTGTTAGTTTATATGTACGCTAAAATAGTGAATGAAACAGACTTGGTCCTTGGCCTCCTGGATCTTATGAACAAACAATTATCTCTTCAGTCATATCCAGATGTTGGTGGTTAGTTGGTTGGTTTTTGGGTTTTTTTTTATGCCGTACGCGGGCCTCCCACTGTTGTGGCCTCTCCCGTTGCGGAGCACAGCCTCCAGACGCGCAGACTCAGCGGCCATGGCTCACGGGCGCAGTCGCTCCGCGGCATGTGGGATCTTCCCGGACAGGGGCACGAACCCGTGTCCCCTGCATCGGCAGGCGGACTCTCAACCGCTGCGCCACGAGGGAAGCCCCTGGTTGGTTTTTTAAAGAACGGTTTTTTTAAAATGCTATTAGTAAGATTGAATGTGAAAAAGAAAACCTTTTTAACTGCAGGCAAATTATCTCAAGCTAAGTGAAAAGCAGGAGAAAGTTTGTTGTTACCTATGACTTGTGACAGCAAATGCCACAAGTGACAACAGGCAATTCACTACACCATAGGTAAGAAAGTAAGAAAACAGACTAAATGCCAGCCTAGAAAATTGTGTGTAGGTATAGATGGGTCAGACGAGTATAATAAAATATAAGAACAATAACTAAAAGTTACTGCACACTAAGTTCCAGGAAATCCTCTAAGGCCTTTACATGTTTCTTTATACTTAATCCTTACAAAATACTCGGGTAGGCACACATTGCCCCAGCTTTAAAGATGGGGAAATTGAGGCACAGAGAAATTAAGAAGGCTGTCCAAGCAGTCAAGGAATGATGATCTGAGTATAAGCCCAAGATCCATCCTCTTAACCATGACTCTAAGTTAAGAATAAAGGATAATACTGAATAACCTAATTTGGAGCATCAGGTACTAACTTGTTCAAAAATACTCGCTCATATAGTCCAGAAATAATTTAAGGTAAAACGTATTTTAAAGCCTTGTAAACATCAACTATAAACCAAAGGTGCTTATTCACTGGAGCCAAGAGGTAGAGAGAACAACCTAGTTTTTATTTCTCCCTCACTCCAATTCCATCCTTGGTTTTGTAAGAGTTCATGCCAGCTCTTGATGTAAGAGCCCAAATTGTGTTTGAGAATCATTTCTCTTTTTTTTGACTCTATTTACCAGCCAGGAAAACACAAGGAAAAAGAACTTGCCCCCATGAACTTTCCTCAATTCTTTTCCTTACTTCTAGGTCTGACAATCATCTATCAGCAATACTGGGTCCACCCTGCCAGACCAAAACCTCAAGAAACCATTCCCTCTGGGCACTTCCAAATGGACCCAGTAATTGTTCCATACCTTTTCCACAGGTGGCATGCGCGGGGCTTCTTGTCTCACCCTTTAGGATTTGCATATTTTGTTTTCATTCACTTCATGCCTGGCCAGAAGCAAAACCATCCTGCTTACCTCTTCATTTGTGTAGACCTCACATTTTTTTTCACCTTATGGTAGTGAGGGGGGAGCTCTGTTAATGTGTAACAAGTCTGGGTTGCCTATTATGCACCATGGCTATTGCCCAATTCTAGTTTATAAAGAGTTTAGAATGGTATTTTTTTCTTCACGGTACCAAGGGATTAATAACAAGAAAATTGGCAAGAAATTGCAGCCTGCAAGCTGCAACTAATATGATTTGATGCAATCCAGATGTGAAAATCTCCCTGCACCATCCTATGCCCACCACAGTATAGGTGCGTGAACTTGGTAAATGCAGAGACAGTAATTACATTTATTTGGAGACATATGGCCTCTGCCTTTCCCTCTCCTTTTCCCACTTTGAGGAAAAGAGTGATTTAGAAAGTATTTTTACACTTACTAAAAAGGATGTGGAAATAAAACTTTAAAAACTGGAAAAGCTCTTAAGAAGAAAATATATTTTATTCTTCCAGAACCATGAGTTTTTCAGGACAGAACTGTCTTAGACCTCTTCAGTTGCTACAACCCCAGGAAGCAACGGAAACCTCACAAATTGGACAACGTCCCTTACCCACCCATCACAGTGGTCACTTCGATTAAGGGATGGAATGTTCTAAGACATGGCTCATCTGTCAGACGGTTTGGATTGAACTGGCTGAAGAAATTTTTTTCCCAATTGTCCTGCTTCTGTTACTATGGTTGCATGACAAATCACCCTAAAACTTAGTGTTTTAAAACAATAATAATTATTTATTACTTCTCACAATTTTGTGGGTCAGGGATCCAGAAGCAGCCCATATGTGCCTCCTGACTTGGGGGACCCTAATGAGTGTGTAATCCCAGGACTGGGATCAGACTGAGGGCTTCTTCACTCACATGGTTTGTTACCTGACCTGGGAGGATTGGAGGCTAGCACAGCTGGGGCTCCTTGGGCACCTTTCTAGGTGGCCTCTTCACATGCTCTCTCAAGTATGGGGGCTTGAGGGTAGCTGGACTTTTTACATGTTGACAATGTTCTGAAGGTGCATGTCCAAAGAGAGACAGAGCCAGGCGAGAAGGACATAATGTCACTTCTGGTATGTACTATTGGCTGAGGCACTTACAATGGTTCATTCAGTTTCAAAGGGTCAGGGGAGGGCATAAACCCTGCTCCTTCTTGGAGGTCTATCAGTGTTGCATTGTAAAACAGGTGTATGGGATGGTCATCTATGATAATATAATCTTCCATATGCTCCAGGAGCTCTATCCCTGAAAACACATCAACAATATCCTACTAACGATGGCTGCTTTTTAATATCCAACATCAGAGCCAATTGATTGACTAAGGATTGTTGAATCAGTTGGAAGTAGAGGTTTAGATATTCAGTTTTGGGAATGCAGGGACAATCTAATCTTATACAGAGTCCTGTTCAACTGCCAACAAGGGATCCATGAGCTTGCATGGTCATGTATGTATAATGGTTATGAAAAAATGGGAAATAAATGCCATATATTAACTATCTAGTTATGGTAACCATTAATTGAGCAAACATTTACTAAATTTCTCATGTATCAACACTGAAATTGTTGTGGGGAAGATAAATAAGACTGTGTTTAATTCTCTAGAAGTGGAAAAACAGGGACTCGAATTTAAAAACCTCATTTTTTCCACCAATCAGCTTTATTTGTATGAATTTTACAAAATAATGTGTTGCTAAAACAAATTATTGGAAAGACTATAAGTCTTACATGAGTTTGGAATGGGGATTGGTCAGAAAAGAATGGGCACTCAGAGATAGCCAGCATTTTTTTTTTCTGTAGACCTGTGAGATGGAGCTTGAAACAGAAACTAGAATAAAGTGTAGATATGCAGAAAAGAGGAGAGGCAAGGAGATGGAATGCAGACGAGTGTGTACACAGTGCATTCCCAGAACAAAGAGTAGACACGAAGTAATCTTTTGAGTGTGATATCAGCATTTGGTGTTTTCTTTTCCAATCAATATTCACATATTTTTCATCAAAAATGGCATTCCTGTTTTAATTTATTTGGTAGTAAAAAGTACCTAAATCATTATGAGGGAAAATAGACAATGCCGTTCCATTAGAAAACAAAATTAAAGGCTATAATGACGTTTTTGAACAAACAAGCATTGAAAAGTGCTTAGCTCTTTGTTTCCTTTATTTCTTAGTTTTCACAGTGATATCTGCTGCTATAAATCTATATTTGTTTAAAACACATACAATCTATTGCAGTAATAGAAGAGTAAGAGAGAAATCATAGAGAGTTTTTTTTCTATTTTATCTACATGTGAACATCAGGACCTTACTTCTATAAGATAAGAAAAATCTGTGCAAACTAGTTTGGATGAAAGTATATATTCATAATAACAATATTGATTACCACTTATTGAGAGTCTATGTTATGTCAAGTTATTTGCATAAAAATAACTCTCTTTTAAACTATAACCCTAAAAAGTAGCTATCCTAATTTCCTTTTATAGGTCAAACTAAAGTACTAAAAAATTAAACAGGCTACAAAACTACCAATTAGGCAGTGACAAGGCAATATTTAAACCTGAGTCAATTGGCTCACTCCAAGACTGTGCTTCAATATGGAAGAGTTGATGCTCTGAGTCATTGTTCCAGTGGGGAGATACTATTGCCTGCTAGCTAACATCAGTCCTTAACCCCTGACCCGGGCTTTTTCATTTACTAGTTGTTTAGACTTAGGTAAGTTAGTTAACCTCTCTGTTACAAAGTTTATCTTATTCAGATGAAATGAGATAATTCATATGAAATAATTGTGTAAGAGGCTGTCTTATAGCAAGTGATCAGTAAAGATGCTACTACTGTTAGTTACTCTTACTGTACTACTGTTTTACTATCACTTTATATTTACAAGATAACTGACTTGTATTCGAGGTACAGCCTGGTCTGGGAGAAAATCAGAACCTTCCCAGGAAAATTGTTTGCATCATTAAAAAATTGATCTATTTGATGGACTATAGCTGTGGTGATGATCTAGCCAATGAACTATAGCGTTGTGACCAGCATTCAGCCCCAGCTCTTAAAAGTGCAGATGCTATAGAAAATAACTGTCCATAGAATTTGTAGTCCCTATTTTCAGTCTTATTTAATGGGCTGATTACCCTTAGAACCAACAATGATTCCTCATATTGCATCTCTCTTTCTTACTTTTCAAGTCAACTTGAAAGAGTGATTGTTCGCCGAAGATGACTTTTTGGTAAAGAACAAGAAAGATAAAGTATGACTGGGAAAAGGAAAATCCCTAAAATATTTTTCTAAAGTACAGAGAATTATAATTCCAACCAAGAGGAAAATATTTTAGACATCTTTTCTTGTCCTTAAACTTAGAGTTGTCAGATAACATACTGGATGCCCAGTTAAATTTGAATTTTAGATAAGCAGCAAATATTTTTAGTATAAACATGCCCCAAATATTTTATGAGACTTACTTATACTTTTTTGTTGTTGTTGTTGTTTCTTAGTGGTACGTGGGCCTCTCACTGTTGTGGCCTCTCCCGTTGCGGAGCACAGGCTTGGGACACGCAGGCTCAGTTGCCATGGCTTATGGGCCCAGCCGCTCCGCGGCATGTGGGATCTTCCCGGACAGGGGCACGAGCCCGTGTCCCCTGCATTGGCAGGCAGACTCTCAACCACTGCGCCACCAGGGAAGCCCCCTTACTTATACTTTTAAAACAGGGATTTTTTAAATCTGAAATTCAAATTTCATTGGGTGTCCTATATTTTTATTTGCAAAATCTGGCAACCCTGCTTAAAATGGTCACAGTTAGCTCAGGCATTTTCACACTTTCTAATTTCACATTGGAGTTGAAGTCAGTATGGGAAGCCACGTTTTGGAATATGGAGTCCCAGGCTGAGGGTGATACCAAGGAAACATTCATAATGAAGAGTGCATACTGAGTCCAACCTCCCACTCTTACCTCTTGCACTCTCTAGCAGGTATCCTGTATTGCTGTTGAAACGTGAAATGTTGTTTCTCTAATCCTAAACTTTCCTTCCTTCATCACTCATCTTTACTCTGGAACATCCCTGTCATATTTTACCCATCAAATTCTTAAATACTCTTTAAGACCTATTAGAAATGGCTAATTGCCCACCTATCCCATGGCATAAAGTTGTGGGACCAAGAATGGTTTTTATAGTGGAATGTCAGCAGAAGTGAGGTATTTTATTTCTGGGACAAGGTGATCAAGAAGAAAGTGTGCTTTCTCCTGCCTTTTTCCCCTTCTGCTATTTGAAGCAGATGGGCATAAGGATATTGGAAGCCATGTGTTGTAGATGGGAGAGCCACATGATGGAAGCATCCTGGGTTTCTGTATTATGGTTTTGAGGAGAGATACCTGATGATCAGACAGATGTGTTTGAAATTTTACAGAACCAAGATATGAACTTGTATTGTTTTTTCTTATTTTGTTATTGTTTAGTGTTTTTCTAACATAGCCCATAATGAATCATACCCTATCCTATGAAGCTTTTATCCATGAATTAAATAAAAACATCATCAGACACTAAATATAAATGACACAGATTTTGCACTTGAGTTCACTGTCTAGTATGAAAAATAGGCATGCAATAATAGTAAGGTGTAAGATTTGTTGTGATCTATATGTCAAGTACTATGCTAGCCACTTTATCCCTATTATTTCATTTAATCCTCATAATAAACCTGTTAGAAAGATACTATTATTATTATTCCATTCTACTGATAAGGAAACTGCATAAGAATAGCGAAATCTCTTAACATCTTTGAGCCAAACATTCAAAGATGTAAAGAAATTTGCTCAAAGTCAGGCAATTAAGTGCAGAAGTCAGGTTTCAATCCCAGACAATCTGACTGTGGAGCCTAAATGCTGAATCAATACTGAAACTCAGCATGATACATGTTATTGAATAATAAAGTAAGAAAACAAAGAAAGACCAGCAAGTTTTATTAAGACAGGGATATCCAGAAAGTTTTCTCGGAAGACGTGATTCTTGAACTGACTCTGAAAGAAGAGTTATTGAATTGTAAAGGCCTTGTATGCCATACTAAGGAGATTGTGTCTACCCAAAAGATGCTGAGGGCCCATTGAAGAGTTAAGAGGAGGGGTAAGGGGTCAGCCTCACATTCTTCCCAGGTTTCCCCAATAATTTTTTTTTTTTTCAAAAAATACCCAGACCTGTTCTATGATGCCAAATACTTGGTTTTTAGAGCACTGAAGGAAGTGAATTCCTTTATGTAGACTTTTCTGGAAAGAATCTACTTGTTCTGAACACTTTGTGTTTTTTGTCATTGTTGCTTCCTTTTCACTGATGGCACTCAGAAAACATTCCAAAGTGTCACCATGTCAATACTCAAATCAGACCTATGATGAGAACAGCATTCTATATTAGTAATAGAAAAACAATGCTATAAACTCTGCTTCAGAGACTTCATGTTGCTCTTGGCTATAACTGGGGAAAAGGCTTCAAGCAGGAATATGAAATACAAAAGTACAAGTGCTGCTTCAAATAGAACAGTGATTGAGTAACATGGTTAAACCCGAAACAAACATTAAGACTGGTTCCCATAAGAGGGTCTGACGCATAGTAGGCAGTCAATAAATATACACGAAATGAAATGAGACCAAGAGAGAGATTTTCCTCTCACTTGTACCGCTACCAATGGATATGGATTGCTCAGCACATTATTCTTTTCCTTTTTTTTAAACAAATTTATTTATTTATTTTTGGCTGCTTTGGGTCTTCCGTTGCTGTGTGTGGGCTTTCTCTAGTTGTGACGAGTGGGGGCTATACTTCGTTGTGGTGTGAGGGCTTCTCATTGCGGTGGCTTCTCTTGTTGCAGAGCACAGGCTCTAGGCGCACAGGCTTCAGTAGTTGTGGCACATAGGCTTCAGTAGTTGTGGCTTGCGGGCTCTAGAGTGCAGGCCCAGTAGTTGTGGCTTGCGGGCTTAGTTGCTCCATGGCATGTGGGATCTTCCCAGACCAGGGCTCAAACCCGTTTCCCCTGCATTGGCAGGCATATTCTTAACCACTGCACCACAAAGGAAGTCCAGCACATTCTACTTAACTGAGTGTTTTAGGTTGAAGGGAATCAGGCAGGTGGGCAGGAATCAATAACTTGCTTATCCAAAGTTAGCTTTCCAACTCTCTCATCCACTAAACACAAAACTGGAAATAAAATCTAAAGGGTCTCCATTAGGCTGAAGGACAGCAATTCTGCTTTGTAGGAGAGGCTGCTTCACTCACATTCGGCTCACATTTGGCATCGCTTGTTCATTGCATGGACCACTTGATTTTTCTGTGCTTGGCATATTGTAGGCGTTCAATAAATTGTTTACTGAAATAACAGAGGAGAGAGGACTATGCAGTGCTCAGCTGAGACTAGCAATTTAATAAGCTTGACTGTGTAGTTTCTCTATAACAGACAAGAGGCACGAGTAAGACAATTAGGGACAAGAGGAATGAATGAGATGGTCTGTTGTAGATGACATTGGTGTCAGACAAATAAGCAGTATTCAAATGTTGGCTTTGCCTCTTACTTGTGGTGTGACGTTAAGCAAGTTGCTTGGCCTTTCTGAACCCTTTTTCCTAAGTAAAATGTAAATGATTTTACCTATATCATGTCATTTGAGGATTAAATTAGCCAAAAAAAAAAAAAAAGTAAAGTAGATACTTGATAAAAGCCAGTTGGCTAGGGGTACTTAGTTTGAGGGCACTGACCCCCTAAGAACAGGGGTCATCATCTCCAAGGGCTCACTAATTAGACCACATGGGTTATTCATGGCCAGCACCTATTCTAATTGGTTAGTTCCACTATGTACCACTGTTAAGTATTTTGCCTCCCACCTCTGCCTAAACAAATCATATCACACCATGCAATAAATGCAATAAATCAATACATTTAATTATGATCTCAGGTCATCAAGGAAAGTGTAGTGTTACAGTCAAAAGTGTAATAAGAAGGAAATAGGTATTGCTTTTAAAGAAAGATCTTGATCCTCCCTGAATAATTTTTTTTCCCTGAAGATCAAGTGGTTAGTCATGATTTATTCAGACCGTTCACTTGCTAGAAGAGTGAAACCCCTGATGAGGCTAGGTCAACACAATATTCTGATAGTAGCTATGCCTCATTAACTCTTGGAGAAATTTGCTCACAGCAGCGCACAGGTTCAGATAAAACAAAGCCTTATAAATAGGAGTGTTTTGTTGAGATGAACAAAGTCTTGAAGTGCCAGGGCAAAGGCTCCTCAAAGCAGGACTGCGGTGTGGCCTTCAGACAGTGTCTTTGCCTACAGAGCAAGGCCAGCCAGGGCTTATGTAACAGAGGGCCTCTTTAATTCCAGCAGGAAACCCTACGTCCAGACGACACCCTGCTTCCAGACACTGCCAGGTAACAGCCTGACTGCCTCCTTTCTTCTTCCTTCCCCATGAAAGACAGACCCAGAGCAGGTTTTTCCCTCACAGCCTGAATTCATTAGATTTATTTTTTTTCCTCCCAACCATGCTGTGGAGGTTGAATTGCCCTCATTCATAAGTCGACTCCAGACCAAGAGAAAGTGACAGAAAGATCCAGCTATCGCACCTCATAAAATGTGTCCACTGAAAATCACGAGCGAAAATTGCGTGAAATATCCTAAATAACAGGGTATTCAGGAACCCATACTGGAATACCAACACTTTTACAGGTTTGGGGGCATAAAGGTGCTTTGGGCTTAGCATTGAAAAACAATAACAACAACAAACCCTCCTGATCACCCTTGATCATCATTTCATTCCTGGTTCCAGATGGTTCTCAAGGGTTTCTTTCACTCCAGACAAACCCCTTGCTCTTTAAGGAAAAAAAGTGTATTGAGGTTAAGTGTGGATCGGAAGCAAGGGTTTGGGAATCAGACTGGTTTCAGTCAGAGCCCCCGCTCCCTTCTTCTCTGAGCTATCTCTTCCCAGTAGTGCTCACTGGTACTTACTGTTCATAATTATCTGCTATCATGATGCTATTGCTTTTGGCAATAAACACTTAGCACATTGCTACTGGTTTTTGCCAAGACAGCATGCCCCTCTCTGATTTATGGTCTAAAAGATGCAAGACCAGCTTTCATACCATACTTCATTCCATAAAAGAGATTATATAAAAAGCCAGCTCTCTCCCCAGGTCCATCTCCCCGCTTTTTCCCCAGATGCAGGACAAGCTGCAGAATGTACAACTGGCAATGAGAAGGGCAGAAGCTAAATGAGACATGAGCTTGAAATCTGATTTGAAGTCTGTTTTTCCTGCCAGAATATATTTCCCTTTGTTCTTCAAAAAAATAAACCAGAGGCAAAATCATAAAAAAGAAATTTCCCATTAACACCTGATCATTCATCCCCCATTTGTATCTTTTTTAGCACCTCTATTAATCCCCTCTATACCCCCCAAACATCCATCTTATCCAAGTCAACATGGCAGAGAACACAATAGGCTTTAGAATCAGATGTATGTGGGTTCGAATTCACTAAACCTCTTTGAGTCTCAATCTGTGTATTTTTAAATAAGTTAATAGTTGGCATAAGAAGATTTTTTGTGTGGCTAATGTGAGGGAGGGTTAAAGATAAACCTATGCTGAAGTCTCTGGGTGCAGGATTGGCACTTACTAAAATTCTAGCTTCCTTCTTTCCTTACCTTCTACACTTTTACTGCCCATCAGGTTTTCCCTGTAAGCTTGTGTATCCCTTTAGTAGCCACCTTCCTTCATACTGACGTATGTAAAAATACTATGGGTACAAAACCTTCCTATTTCTAATTTACCTCTTTCCTCTCCCAGCCTCTCAGAACATTGAGAACAAATGAGCAGTTACTGGTGGAGAGAGGGGCGGAGGGAGGGGCAAGGTAGGTGAAAGGGATTAAGAGGTACAAACTACTAAGTATAAAATAAATAAGTTATAAGGACGTAATATACAGCACAAGGAATATAAGCAATGTTTTATAATAACTTTATATGGAGTATAATATATAAAAATATCAAATCATTTTGTTGTATGCCTGAAACTAATATTATATTTTTAAGTCAACTATACCTCAATAAAAAAAGAACATTTCTCTGCCTTTTGTTGTTCTGATAACTTAACCATAGTTAGAGAAAAATGGATGTACTTGGTCAATGTGTTGCTATGTTCAGGTGACATCCTCATTTTAATAAAAATGGAGATAATACCTTAACCCAAAGTCCTGAGGCCCTCAAGTAATTTAACTTGGCAAACATTGATTGGATGCTTACTAATGTAATAGACGAAATAGAAATCTAATGAAATAGATGTAGGGAATGACAAAGAGAAAAGAATTGACCCTTGCCCTTGCAGAATTTAGAGTCTGGTATAGAAGACAGACACACAGAAATAAGTATTAAAAGATTGGATTCCAGTATGTTAGAATAGAAGTTGAACCAAAAGTCATGGGAGTATGTGGAAGAAGGAGACGAATTCCAGCTGGAGAAGTAAAAGAGCTTTCCATGCAGGAGGAATGTTTGAGCTAAATTCTTAAGGATGAGTTTTGAGAATGGCGTGAGTAGCTTGAGTAAAGGCCCAGAAGCTGAAGAATGAATAGTGCTTTTGGAGAATAGCAAGTAGAACATGGTGGCTGCGTGCATGAGGAAAGCCACTTACCATATCATTGAACAAAGGATGTTGTGGCCATCAAGCCACCAGCCACTGCAGCCGCCCCCAGCTATGCATCCTGTGGGGATTCAGGATGGAGAAAAACAGGGTATTGTCCCTAGATAGTTAAGGTGCATATCAAAGGAATGATTTCAGTAAGTCTAGATTCTTGCATCTTTCCATACACAGAAAAGGGCTAAATTCATTAACTTGAGATGTCTGGTTTTCTTTAATTAACAGTAATGTTTTGATGTTCCAACTACCTCAGGTTTTTTGTTTGTTTGTTTATTGTGCAAAAAACTACATATTCTGGCCCCTCCCTTACCTCATTGTAACAGTCCCTCAAAGCTGTCTAAGAGGCTGTGTCCCAGGCTTAAGTCCTCAGGATGTCCACTGAATAAAACATAATTCTCAACTTTTAGGCTGTGCATTTTTTTTCAGTCAACAGCTGTAATACAAGTTACAAGTTGGGAGTGCATATTGTAGTAGAAAATAAAATTATAAATGAAGTTGGTAATACCGTTGAGAGCTCTGCTTCACAGCTTGAGCAATCTGAACTTTTCACTTGCAGTATAAATCTACTGTAGATTCTAAAGCAGGAAGGATCATGATTGTTTATATATGTTAGAGAGACAGGGTACTCTGGTAACAGATTTGTATAGAATCAGAAAGAAGCTGGTAGCAGGCTGACCAGTTGGAAAATGGTTACTAGAATTTAGGTCCACGGTAACATAGCAATAGCAGTCAGAGGGTGATGAAGTGACAGAAGGAAGGAACAGATGGCAAGGACATTTCGGACCAAAGACAACAGAGCTTGGCTTCTTCACAGAGTGTAGAAAGTTCCAGAGAAGGAAAAATTGAAGATTAATCTAAGCTATTTATCCTGGAAGACTGAAAGGATGGGTATGCCACCAGTGAAAAGGGTAAGTGGTAAGTTTGGTTTGGGGTTTGCAATAGAACAAATAGAACGCAGGCAGATTTTTTCTGATCTTGGACAGCTTTAAACTCACTGGGCCACAATTTCCTCATCTATAAAATAAACATCATAATCCATGTTGTTATTATCTCACTGGGTTACTGTGAAGATCAGGCAAGGTCATGTGTGTAGCTGTATTTTCTAAACAAACAAATACATTTCCAAGTGAGGGATCAATGAAACCATTCAAAGTCCCTGTGCTGCCTAGTAGAGACAACTCGGTATAGGTTGGCATGGGGCTTCCCACACATGAAACAACACCCTGACTTGTAAGAAGATGAGTTTTTAAAAAAAGAAATCTCAAGAAAATGTTCTCTAAATATCACATTTTTATATCTGACCCAGCAGTCTCTGGTTTTTTACTGCCAAAGTGTTCTGAATTGAATCAGCTCCATTTAGGGTTTTGACCAAAAAGGTTTTCAAAATAAAAAAGGAGAAAAAAAGCCATTGTTATGGAAGACTGAAAGCCTTCTCCTGTTCCTGAAGTTGGCTCACATCTGTGACTTCAGCCTTCCTGGAGCAGTTTAGGATATGAATGAGGCCAGGAACCAAAAGCGGTCTGGAATATGAAAATGGATTAAATCTAGCAGCATGAAAGCTACAAAACCTTCTTTACTATCAAGCTATCCAGGGGATTTGATATGCCTTTACTTCTAAGTGTCACCTGTACGTGTCTTGGTGAAGTTGGTCATGATCTGTCATGCTCTGCCATGATTAGACTCTGCATAGATGCTAGGAATTCCGGGATTGGTAAGAGGATCAGAGGGATAGCCTTCTGAGAGGATGTGGTTTCAGTGCCTGATTCTCTGCTGAAAATATAAGAAGGTGGGTAAGAAAAAGGGGCATGTGAGGAGATGCTACCCACAGACATATGGTTGGAGGCTTTTTATTTGTTTTTAATCACAACATTATATATCTATATCTATACCTATATCTATCTATATAGATATATATGATTTTTTTGTCCATTATGGATGTGTGTATGAATGTATATATGTATTCATTCCATTTATTGGTTTATTTATACCTGGCCTTTGATCTGGAAGGAATTAAAGCAGCCTTTCTTTTTCTTTCTTGTCTTTTCCTTTTTTCTTTTCTTTTCCTTTTTTCTTTTCTTTTTAACATCTTTATTGGAATATAATTGCTTTACAATGGTGTGTTAGTTGCCGCTGTATAACAAAGTGAATCAACTAAACATATACATATACCTCCATATCTCCTCCCTCTTTTGTCCCCCTCCTATCCTCCCTATCCCACCCCTCTAGATGGACACATAACACCAAGCTGATCTCCCTGTGCTATGCAGCTGCTTCCCACTAGCTATCTATTTTACATTTGGTAGGGTATATATGTCCATGCCACTTTCTTACTTCGTCCCAGCTTATTCTTCCCCCTCCCCGTGTCCTCAAGTCCATTTTCTACGTCTGCATCTTTATTCCTGTCCTGCCCCTAGGTTCATCAGAACCATTTGGGGTTTTTTTTAGATTCCATATATATGTGTCAGCATACGGTATTTGTTTTTCTCTTTTTGACTTACTTCATTCTGTATGACGGTCTCTAGGTCCATCCACCTCACTACAAATAATTCAATTTCATCTCTTTTTATGGCTAATATTCCATTGTATATATGTGCCACATCTTCTTTATCCATTCATCTGTCAATGGACACTCAGGTTGCTTCCATGTCCTGGCTAATGTAAATAGAGCTGCAGTGAACATTGTGGCACGTGACTCTTTGAATTATGGTTTTCTCAGGGTATATGCCCAGTAATGGGATTGCTGGATCGTTTGGTAGTTCTATTTTTAGTTTTTTAAGGAACCTCCATACTGTTCTCCATAGTGGCTGAATCAATTTACATTCCCACCAATAATGCAAGAGGGTTCCCTTTTCTCCACACCCTCTCCAGCATTCATTGTTTGTAGATATTTTGATGATGGCCATTCTGACTGGTGTGAAGTAATAACTCATTGTAGTTTTGATTTGCATTTCTCCAATGATTAGTGATGTTGATCATCCTTTCATGTGTTTGTTGGCAATCTGTATATCTTCTTTGTAGAAATATCTATTTAGGTCTTCTGCCCAATTTTGGATTGCATTGTTTGTTTTTTTGATATTGACCTGCATGAGCTGCTTGTAAATTTTGGAGATTAATCCTTTGTCAGTTGCTTCATTTGTAAATATTTTCTCCCATTAGGAAGGTTGTCATTTCATCTTGTTTATGGTTTCCTTTGCTGTGCAAAAGCTTTGAAGTTTCATTAGGTCCCATTTGTTTATTTTTTATTTCCATTTCTCTAGGAGGTGGGTCAAAAAAGATCTTGTTGTGATTATGTCATAGAGTGTTCTGCCTATGTTTTCCTCTAAGAGTTTGATGGTGTCTGGACTTACATTTAGGTCTTTAATCCATTTTGAGTTTATTTTTGTGTATGGTGTTAAGGAGTGTTTTAATTTCATTCTTTTACATGTAGCTGTCCAGTTTTCCCAGCACCACTTATTGAAGAGGCTGTCTTTTCTCCATTGTATATTCTTGCCTCCTTTAACAAAGATAAGGTGACCTTGTGTTTGTGGGTTTATCTCTGGGCTTTCTATCCTGTTCCATTGATCTATATTTCTGTTTTAGTGCCAGTACCATACTGTCTTGATTACTGTAGTTTTTTAGTATAGTCTGAAGTCCAGGAGCCTGATTCCTCCAGTCCGTTTTTCATTCTCAAGATTGTTTTGGCTATTCGGGTGGGGGCTGACATTTGAGCATGGGGCGCAGCCTCTGCTTAGGACCTGCGTGGAAGGGGAGAGGCAGCACATCAAAAGGAGGGCCTCTGGAATGTGGAGTTCCAGAGATTGGAGGTAGGACCCTGAGTGAGGGTGTGTGGGTGGGGTTTAGGCCCATTTTATTGGAGGTGGTCACAGAGCAGATCTCCGAATGTAGAGGTAGTGCTCTGGGTGGGGTATAGCGGTGGGGCTTGGGCTCTGCACAACAGGACGGAGGCTCCAAGGGCAGAAGGTTAGGCCCGGGAGCCCAGCAGTCTCCACAGTGCCTAAGTGGACAGGGAAAGCACTGGTCCTGTTCCCTTCCGTTCCTTCCTGCCCCTCCCCCACCATCTCCCCCAGGATCTCCCCCGTTGCCATTGGACCCCTAACTGTGGGTGTGTCCAGCTGAGTGTAGGAACTCCTTCCTTCCCTCCCACTCCCTCAGGGCCCGCGCAGCTGGAGGGGCCTAGGTGGGCAGAGGGTCAGGCCTGGGATCTCAACAGGTACTGGGGGTCTAAGTGGGCAGGGGAAACCTGGCCACACTCTCTTTTGATTCTCTGCCCTCCCAATGGTTCCCTGATTTCCCCCTTCGGGCGTGGGATCCTTTCCCCTCCCTCAGCCGCCCCTCAGGGGTGCCAATCCCTTCCCGCCTCCACTTCTCCTCCCCCATCACTCCCTCCACGCCCCACATTCTACCCAGTCACTGGGGGTTCTTCCCATCCCCTTAGGTGTCCGTGGTTCCCCACCGGTGCCTGGCAGGTGACATAGTCGTGAGGAGATGAGAATTCCGCGTACTCCTAGTATGCCATCTTGACTCTGCCCCCCCACCATGCATCCTTGAAGAATTGCCACCTAATTCTGGCTTTAGATTTCTTGATAGCCAAAGTAAACATGAAAGCATGCCCAATGACCACGGGTATTCAAGAGGCACACATCTATTTCTGGTGGTAAGACTCGACTCAAGTTTCTGCTAAGGATCCTCATAAAGGAAACACCTTAAAATACAGTGGACAACATCTTCATCGTAGACATCATGGAAAGTTTCATCTGATTGTATTTATGATAATTTTCCTCAATGAATGAGGGTCAATGTCCTAACACTGAGATACCACAAATCAGTGTATATGAAGATCATTTTTGAGCTAATTAACAAAATTGAAATTCATACTATAGATAAAAAAGCAGTATATCAAAGTTAAATTTACTGAAGTTGATAACTATTCTGTGGCTATGTAAGGGATTATTTTTATCTTTATGAAATATACACTAAAGTATGTAAGAGTAAATGGACATGACATATGCAACCTAGGCTCATATGGGGGAAAAGAGAGAGAAACTGATAAAGCAAATGGGGCAAAATGTTAACATAGGTGAATTTAGGTAAAGGGCATTTGGATATTCAAGGTATTATTTTTATTCTTGAAACATTTCTACAAGTTTGAAATTATTTCCAAATAAAACATGCTTTTTTTTAAAAAAAAGGAATAAATTTTCATTGAAATTCAAATGCAACACTCATTTGAAAAGAAGTATGAAACCCAAGTTAGTTGACACAAGAATTTTGTGAGATAGGAGTACATGAAATGACAATGACTTGATTAAAGCTTCATCAGTAGAAGAAAGATCTGTTCTGAGAAGATTGTTTCCCTAAGACACATACCTGTGGGGATAGCCATCTTGATCATGATCAGTGGGGAAAACATTTGGCCAAACTTATGTAGAGCTACAGCTTAATTCATTTAAATAAAAGTCTAAGGGGAAACATCATTCACATAGTCAAAAGACCAGCACTGTTGATCATTTAGCCTTTCCTGGTGGTGATAAAGGTGTTGATGTCAAACATACGTGTGAAGAATTTGAAATGTTTAAAGCGTAAGAAAAAAATATAGAGAAATAAATGCAAATGTGCATTCTAGGAAGTTACAGAAATAATAAATACTATTTTGGTTTATATATAAAAATTACTATTTTCGCTCCTTGATCTATTTGCTTAATTTATTTAAGACTATACTATATATAACGAAATATAAAATAGTTGAAAAAAATTCACAACCATTGTAATGACCTTACTTAGCTTTTAAAAGAAAATTTAAGTTATTTTATTACAAAACAGATGCATTTGTAATGCGGACATTTTAGAATACAAAACAAAATTAAAACCACTTTAATCTTACTATTCAAATGTTTTGTACGTATGTTATTTACAAAAATGGAATTATTTTATAATAGAGTTTTGAAATTGCCCTTTATAAGCTTAATATAAATTGCTTTCTATAAAATTTTATCCTTTAAACAGTTGCATGTTATTCTTAGCTTTAACAGTCCATTACTATTCATTTTCTCCAGTGTAAATAATTAGTTGAGTTGGTTGTATGTATAAAAAGAGACTTAGGATATAACCAACTGGTAAATTTTAGAAACTTCATATATAATGTAATTTAGGGGAAAAAATCCTTGCTGAATTACTCAAATCAACCATTATGGAAAGCCAATAAACTATAATAGACCAATTTAACATTGACACTTGTATTTAAGCAAAACAGCTTTTGGGTGATGGGATTTTACCTTACTGAGATTTTTTTTCCCCAAAAAAAGTTAAATAATAGCAATGCTGGAGTAATTAAAGGCAAGTCATATTTTCTTGGGAAAACTTTTCCAGTGAACAGAAACTCCAGTTTTCAGTTTGCTTTCCTGTCTGGTTTATAGGTGAATTTAGAAATTAGTCGTAGATGATGGATAGGAAATGAAAACATAAATGGAGAGAATTAAATCCTAAAAGTTTAATGAGTTCCCTGATTCCAGAATGCCTGGTTAATACTATAATGTGAATATGTTTGGCAAAGCAAGAAAGATTGAAAATAATCTAAGATTTCTATCAATGGTTCATAAATACTTTATCCATGGAGGGTTAAGAAAAGAAAACAGTAAGACCCCTTTTCAGTTTGAGGATAATTGCTACCTTCTCATACAAGCTGGATGGACTTCAAAGTCAACCAAGCATTTACTATTACAGTCATTTAAGGTAAAATAGGCTGTTTGCTTTACAAGGAAGCCAGTTGGAAGAAAGCATGTAGTGGGAAGTTTCTTCAACACAATTTCATGCAATTTGAAAATAAAATGTATTCAAGAGAGTTCAAAGAGACATATTAACTTGGGCTGAAAATAAAAAACAGGGACAGAATGATGTGACTTTATTTTGGAGACAAATAATTTATCTAATTAAGGTAAGTGTAACTTTCTTGCTTTGAAGTTCGCTGAGATGAGCTTAGTGTTTGCAAAATTCCTAGTTCACTTTTCTTAATCTGATCTGCTCAGAGGCTTTCCCTCAAAAGTACCAGGCACCCTTGCTGACTTTTCTCGTAGACTGGAAAAGTTAGTAGCATGCAAAATTTTGAAAGAACTGGATTATCTTGCCGTTTCCACTTCTTTTCAATAACATTTCTTATTAAATTCCATTTCCCCAAACATCACTAGGCCTGTCACCAGCCTGTCAATGCCTCATATCCTGGGTCTCTATTTACCATCAAAACATATTGGAGACTTCAGGGTCCCAAACTTATCCTTGGGGACAAAGAGGGGAGATAGCTTAATCAGAGAACTCATACCTGCTAAAATTCTAAGTAACTAATGAATCCTTTCAGAACATGATATGCTTTGATCAGCTGATGTCCTTAAGGAACTTTTAGTCCCTAAGACTATAAGGAGAAATACTGTTTGTCCCAGAGTCCTTTCTGTGAACTAAATAGCTAATCATCTATTTCAACCATGGGAAAAAAACAGATCCAAATAAGGCCTTTATTTTTGGAGCCCTATTAATGAATACTGGTACCCTAAACAGGGAGATTATAGACTATGCCTTTAATTTCACGGTTGAAGAACCCAAGTTCCAGAGAGACTTGTCATATTGCCCAGGGTCAATGAGAGAGTGTGTGCCAGACTGGGTTTAAAATGCAGGTCTTTGGCTCCCCTAAAATAAAAGACCTCCAGTAATATCCTGCTGCTAAATTAGGGATTTCTTACAAGATTATAAAATATAAAGAATAGCCATAGAGAATTAGGAGATTTTAACAAAAAACATGTTACAGATGTTTGGAAACTAGCCTTCAAAATATTTTTCAATAGTCCTTAGATGGAAAACATTCTGATTGGTCTGGAAAATACATATCTATTTTAAATATGATTATCTTCCCTGAGACTAATTTGTTAATTGGATTTACTGTATTATTCAGTTTAATTGGGTTTTATGTAGACTTTGAAACAGTTAATTTAGAATGTTTGCCTGATCAATTGCTTATTCAGAATAGTATACAGTTGCCTAATTGCTTCCTTGTTTTATCCAGAGATACTGGCATGAAAAATGCACGCAAATATATGAATAATTTAAACAAATATATTTGTATATTTAGATCAATATTCAATATTTTAGGTGAAAGATTGCTACTGTCTGATATTATAAAGTGAATCAATTATCCACTTCATGTGTAGATATAAAGGAAAGTTTTTCTTTTTGCTAATACAGATATTTTGAGGAGAGATAGTACAATACATTCTTTTTTCTCCTAATTATTATGTATTTTACAAATAACATTTAATAGTACAAAAGGAAATAATGAAGGAAGGAAAGAAGGAAGAAAGGAAGGAAGGAAGGAAGAAAGGAAGGAGGGAAGGAAGGAAAACTACCTATAATTCATACCTTGAACTATAACTGTCTTCAACTTTCTTACTGTACTCTTTTTATGAATAGTTTCATAGTTATGAACATGAATAAATACCTTTTTGATTACATATCAAACATTAAACATTTTGTCATAGATACAGGTATTGTAATAATTTTTGTGATTACATGTTTAGTGACTTTATAGTTCATCAAATTGAAGAATATGGGTCACCTAAATCACTCTACAGTTCAAAATTTTATTGTTTTTCAAGTTTTTTTAATGTAGATAATGCCACAGTAGATATATTGGAGCAAGTATCATGTCCTCTTATATAGGGTATACATTTCTAGAAGACTGAAAAACTGTTGTCCCATAAGATGCAGTTTTGTGACTCCTAATACATAGGTCAAATTGCTTTTAAAAGAGGTTGTGCCAATTGATAATAAGGTAAACTACTCTTAGAACTCTTTAAAATGACATCAATTATAATTTAAACACTTTCTATTATAGGGATAGCATTATATATAGGACTACATGACCCACTGATTATTTTCTATAAATAAACCTATGAAATTAGATATAAAGAAGGTCTTATCTTTTTAATCTTGAATTCCCAAAGTTCTCTTCACATTGGATATGAGTATGGTGAAGAAAGCGGGGCAAAAAAGGAAGGACACCTTTACTATACATCCAGATTAGGTGTTATATTTTTCACAAAATATAGAATTAAAACTAAAGCTTGTTGGGACTTCCCTGGTGGTGAAGTGGTTAAGAAACTGCCTGCCAAAGCAGGGGACATGGGTTCAATCCCTGGTCCGGGAAGATCCCACATGCCATGGAGCAACTGAGCTTGCATGCCACAACTACTGAAACTGTTCTCTAGAGCCAGCGAGCCACAAATACTGAGCCCACATGCCACAACTACTGAAGCTCGTGTGCCTAGAGCCCGTGCTCCACAACAAGAGAGGCCACCACAATGAAAAACCCACGCACTGCAATGAAGAATAACCCCTGCTCGCCACAACTAGAGAAAGACCGTGCACAGCAATGAAGACCCGATGTAGACAAAAATAAATAAATTAATTAATTAAATAAAACAAAGCTAAACTAAAGCCTATGGATTTAACATTGGTCTAAGTTGGTCTGAGGTGACTGTGATTGTCACACAAGAGCAGTTTCAGCAAAATTAGAAACTTAATTGTAGCTCTATCCAAATACAGCAAACTGGAAGATTAAAGCAAATTAGGTACAGAAAAGTTAATTTCCAGTAATCCAAATATATTAGGTAAGGTCTTATTTTCAGTACATAATATCCAAATAGATTTCTTTATCCTTGGATATATTGCAACACTAAATGTCTATGAAATCATTCTATTTCTAAACTGTATTGTAAAAAATTGTTTTAGTCTCCATTCTACTAACCATAGGCATTATATAATTAGAGATTCATGAATTGTGATTATGGGATCATGTATCTACAGCGTAGCTTAACCATGGAAAACTTGAAAGTATTATATTGTTATTTATCAACTTTTACATTTAATTAAATAAATAATGGTGGGGTTTGAAGAAAGAAACTATGAGAAAATCTAACAAGTTTTATTGAATTTGTCATTTTCAGTTGCAATAAAGAACAAAGTTTATAAAAGTGGCATTTCAGCTGCACTAACAGGTATTTTCAGTTTAGCACTAGACCAAAATTTAACTTCAGACTCCTCATATTTTGAAAGAAATCTACTAAATAAGAAACTGAGTTAAAGATTTTCTGATTATGTTAGCAAATTCAATAAATCTAGAAAAAGTAAAATAGCCACCTCATTTCACTTCCCACATTTCAACAGTAGAAAGTATAATTTTCTTTAGTCATGAGAAATAACAAAGAATTTTTTAAAAATCTTGTACATAAATGCAAGAAAAAAGGATTCTAAAAAGTCACTGAAGTTATTCTTAACCTAAAAAGTACAACAAAATGCAAATCTACACTATCTTTGATATAATTTGGTTAGCAAAATACATCTAATAGCTGCGTTAAAGAACTATCCTCTACTTAGAAATGTTTTTTTTTCATGTATTGGTGATACAAAGGAAAAGTAGAAAGCTCTTTGGGGAAATAGCTGGCTACTTCCCATTATATACTAATTTGCATCTTCTGAATTCTTTTCCAAAACTGAATCTATTTTCCCAAAATAAATTCTTCATTAGTTGCTTTCTAGTTTACACTGCACCTTCTTCTTTCCCTAATTCAATTTATCAAAAAGCAACTTTATATTTGACTATCTCCCTATGTTTTATTTTTATTTTTATTAAAAATATAATTTTTTTTTTCAGAATTATGTTTTATTTGGCAGACATTCTGAGGACTTCAAGCCTGGGACATAGCATCTCAGATAACTCTGAGAGACTGCTCCAAAGAGGCAAGATGGCGGGGGCAGGGGATCCAGTAAATATAGGGGTTTTTGCAACAAAGACCAGGTAGTCTGAACATCATAAAGTTACTGTTAATTAAAGAAAACCAGATATCTCAAGTTAAGGAATTTACTGCTTTTCTATGTGTGGGAAGATGCAAGAGACTGGGTTCACTGAAATCATTCCTTTGAAATGCACCTCAGCTCTCTGGGGCCATATCTGAATCCCCTCAGGGTGCACAGTTGGGAGTGACTTCAGTGGCTGAAGGCTCGGCAGTGAGCAGCTTGTTTGTCTCCATCCTGAGTTCTTTCAGGGTTCACTGTTTGCGCGGCTGTAATGTGATGGCTTGGTGGCTGCAACATCCTTTGTTTTACTGATATGACAGGCAAATTAAAATATAATTATTATAAGAATAGGTAACAAGGATTGAAGACTTACTATGACCAAGGCATTATGCTTTACACTCTCTATGTATTTTCTCATTTAAATTTCACAACAGTCCTATGACAGACACTATTACCTTCGTGCTACTGATTAGGAAAGTGACATTGGGACTTCCCCGATGGTCCAGTGGTTAAGACTCTGCCTTCCAATGCAGGAGGCATGGGTTCAATCCCTGGTTAGGGAACTAAGATCCCACATGTCATGGGGTGCAGCCAAAAACTTAAAAAAAAAAGTGACACTGAGAGAAGTCAAGTGTCTTGTTCAGTATCATAGAAATAGTAACTAGTGAATCTGCAATTTGAACTCAGATCTGTAGCACTTCATAGTCGTCTGAATATGAATTATTGCATGAGACTGCCATCTGACTATTATCTCTGAGGTGTTACTGTCTTCAGTAAACCAGTGGAATAACAGTTTACTGAATACAAACCTGCGTCAAAGGGTAGAATCTTTAACGTGTCAAATAGCGAAGATTTGAGGAATTCTTTTCACACTATGAAAGCACATATTAATTTCTGGGTTGGTCAATTTAATGAAAAATATTTCAGGAGACATTGCTTGTAAACAGAATTTAAGAAAGTGATTCAGATACATTTAAGAGGGCCAGGAATCCCTGCATAGAGTCAGGAGAAAGCTCACAAAGATAATCTTCAAAACATGTGGCTCAGACTTTGGGTCCATTTCTTAGAGCTATACTATAAAGAGACTGAGTATTCAGGCCAGAGAGCAGAGCAGACGTGTAATAGGTTCCTCTTGGCTCCTAATCCAGGGAAAATGAGCCACAGTGTTCTCCAGCTGGAGCTTCTGGGTGGTCTTCAAAGGTAGAAGAACCCTCATAGAGAGTTTCCACATCCAATCTGAAGGTCCCACATGTGCAAGGGAAGTGTTTGGAGTATCCATAGTAAGCACTGCTCTCCTATATTCTTTTTCTGTTGTTCCCAGGGACTTCAAAGGGGCTGGTTTCTCATTAAAATGGTACATATAAAGTGACTGTTAGAAATAATGGGAATATTGCTACCATCAATTGGTGAAAGGGTTTCTCTTCACAACTCATGTTCTGAAATGCATATTGAGTGCCTACTATATACCAGTCACTGTTATAGATTTGGTTTTTTATTGAACACTTCTTTCAACCTCTGAGGTAAATAATAATATCCCCATAATACAGGAGAGAAAACTAGGGTTTAAGCACCATGTAACTTGCCCCCAAATCATACAGCTTGAAAGTGAGAAAGCAAAGATTCTTATCTAACACATCTTAAACCTGAATGCAGCATTCCGACTTCTTCTCACAGACTAGCATTACCTTTTGTAGCACAGAAGGACAAGGCTGAATTGCCAACTCTCATCACATTCATTTTAGTCACTGAGCATCTCTGACCCTTCCCATTAGCCTTCTTTGTGTCCTTTCCTTTTTTGCACTTTTTGGGGGACAGTACACCATCTTTATACTGGTTTTCCTTGTTGGCTGTGACAGCATTCTATGAAAACCACAAAGACAATAAAAAACCCAAGTCAAAACACCAGTAATGTCTTTGGGAATCATTCAACCCATGATAACAAAAATAACCACTTTCCCTGTGACATACTAAAAGAGAAATTTCTGTTCTCCTGAAACTGTTCGTCCAATACATGTTTCCACATACATATCAAAGGACTGATGCATAATTATTTTGGTCTTATTTGATGATTCTAAAAAGAATTTTTTAAACTATTACATATCTTTTGATAGAAAAAAATCCTGTAATTGAACATGTATTGGGAATTAAGTGAAACACATTAACTTTGTTTTATGAAGACAGTCCAAAAATTACATCATGCTGCTTGTTTCTTCATGAGTACAATCTCATGTGAAACTATTTGGCAACCATGAGCCATCTGCTTCCGAAGGCTTTCTATCAAGTTGCTAGAGTAATAGTGCAGAAAACAGAGCCATTTGTATTCAGACTTTGATAAATTTAGAATCATTATTATCCTTGATTGACAATTTATAGCTATTGTTTTCAATTTTTAATGAAAAGCAATATTTGTAAGATTTTCATGATCATCACAGGAAATGATCCAACAGTATCACACAATTAAGTAGTTTCCAATATGATTCTATAAATTGTCTTTCATTATTTTCTTCTAGTTGACTTACAAGGGTATGCAATTGTATACCAATGAGACTTTTCAAAATTACTTTCACATTTGTCTTCCTACTTCCTTTTCTATATGGTAGTTAGATGATGGTAGTATTGGTCTTATTACTACCATTTAAAAGTTGGGAAAATAGAAGCACAGAAAAGTTTAAGCAACTTGCCTAATTTCATATAGTTGCTTGGTGGCAGATAAATGGTGAGTGCCCAGGTGTTTTTGATTCTCAGCCCTTAAATCATTTCGCAGAATCAGTTCTGTGGAATACTAGTGTCCTAATAAATGTGAGTAAGTATTCTAATAAAAATAAGTGTCCCAAGGTCACATCAGTTTGAGAAACACTGCATGATATAATTTTAAGGTTGCCTTTAAATTTTCACAGCAGTCATGAGATATTAAAAGGTCAGTGAAGTCCTATAATTTAAAAAAAATGTTTAACCAGAGTATCTTCAATTTATTGGCCCATGAACACCTTGAAAACCCACTAATATTCTGCAGTACATAGTTTAGAAAGTGTTACACCAACTATACATGTAAGTTTTACTTTGGACATCACTATAGCTAATTATTTTATTTTTCACAAAGTCTAGAAAATGCTAGAGCAAAGAGTAAGAGTTTAACGTTAGTTGACTGAGTGATAAAATCTATGCTATAGGTATTTACAAGTAGCAGCTTAAAAGAATGGATGTCAGTTTTTCTTTTTAATTATTTATTTTATTTATTTTTATTTTTGGCTGCGTTGTGTCTTTGTTGCTTCACAAGGGCTTTCCCTAGTTGCAGCTAGTGGGGGCTACTGTTCGTTGCGTTGTGCGGGCTTCTCATTGCAGTGGCTTCTCTTGTTGCAGAACACAGGCCCTAGAGTGTGCAGGCTTCAGTAGTTGTGGCTTGCAGGCTTAGTAGTTGTGGCACATGGGCTTAGTTGCTCTGCGGCATGTGAGATCTTCCCAGACCAGGGCTCAAACCCGTGTCCCCTGCATTGGTAGGTGGATTCTTAACCACTGTGCCACCAAGGAAGACCCTGGATGTCAGTTTATTGAAACCATAAACCAGTTTATTGAAATCCCCCCAAAGAGAGAGAGACAGAGGGAGAGAGAGAATTTATTGAAAATTCAGCAATAGATAGGAATACACATTGAGAAAGAATACAGTGACGTGATGAAATCAAATAAATTAATAAACATGTATTGTGTATATATTGAGTACCTACTATCATCTAGATACTGCAAATGCTTCCTCATTTAATCTGCCCTTACCTTTATGAAATAAGTAGTGTTGTCATTCAACAAACAAATGCTTTTTTGTTTCTCATTGGTCATTGTCTAGCCATCCTAGTTGTTAAATATTTCAACTATCACCCTATGTAGAGAGAAATAGCAATGGAAAAAATTGGACTTGAAATTCTAAGGTCCCAAAATTCTGTGAGTCAAGGACCACACCTTTATGAAGCTATCACTAGGCAGACATATACGAATAACAATTCTATATTCTAAATTCTAGTCTTAGGAGCCCAATCATGTAGTTAAAAAGCAAAACCATTCATCCCTAGTGCCACTGTGCTACAGAAATTACTCCTCATTGGAGCCTAAGGCATCTCAAGAAGGTGGCAGCACTTGGCATGACTGCAGGGTTAACATGAACCCAGATAATTTAAGCTTTTATAATTAAAGATCAATGTCAGGCTAAATATTATCCTCAGCTCATTTGGAGCTCAAGACGAAGTGATGGTTTGGCCCTGTGATTTGAAAAAAAAAAAAAAAATCTCAAAAATTCAACAACGCTTTGAGATGCCAGGGTCATCTTGTTTCAGTTATCCACTCAATAAATATAACTAGATGTTCTGGGACCAAAGAATGAAAAACATTTGTTGCTATTCCCCAAAATACAGAGCCATACTCACAGGTATACTATGTCAGTTAGAACTCTTTCAACTAAATCAAAGCCCCATGGTCCCATAGGCCGTTCATCGTCGACCATTCACAGAGGTATCCCCTGCAGATTTCCCAGCTGTTGTAAAGTCGTTCTTGATCTCTGCCAAGATCGCATGGGGACTGAATTACAATGAGTCATGATTTCCCCAGAACTGGTCTAACTCCTTCTTCTACAACCAGGCCCACGTATTTCAATAACAGATTTTCTGCCAGGGAAAATCCAGGTAAACTTTGCAGAGACAGTCCTTGAAGTTTGATTTGGCACAAACTGACTCAGATTCTTCTGTTGTTTACTGTATGATTTTGAAATGACTTTCCATTGAGGGGAGAAATAGTCATTTGTCCCTTAAATACGCACATGCAATAATCTATTGCTAATACTCTTGAGACATTCACTAGCAAGATTTATGACTTGAATCAGGACATTCCATTTCTTTTAAGGCAGGAGGAAACTTCAGTGTCTTGTTTGAGCTTACTTCTACTGACTTTCTCTAACGGGTCAAAATAATTGCTAGGGCAAGGTTTTGTTTCTTTTCACCACTGAGGTCTGCCTCCGCCAAGTGGTAACACATCATGTTATCTGGTTGTTTTAACTGGTTACCTAAATGCTGGTTCTTCCCACAGCCATCAGTTTGAGTCACTTCCTTCATGAAGCCATTCCCAGTTCAGACCAGGCTTCAGTGGTCTTTTCTGCCTTTGCAACAAGTGAAGAGTTTTAAGCATGAGGCCACAAAGTGTTGCTGAATAATATGCCTTCTTGTTTTTCTTACATTGTTTTCTTTATATTCTTTCTTTCCCTCCAAGTCTAAAATAGTGACCATTTTAGATGATCTATAGTATGTGCTCTGGAATCAGAATTTCTGCAGTCAAACGCTAACTTTCACCTGCTAGTTATTTTTTAACCTTGGGCAAGTTTCTGGATTTTCTGTGCCTTAAATGCCTTATCTATAAAATAGTGGTAATAACAGAGTCAACCAAATAGGGTTATTATAATTATTAAATGAGATAATATCACAAGCCCTTAGCACAGTGCCTGGGATAGTAAGTGTTCACTTAGAGATATTGATACCACTGCCAGCTTCGAGAAAATGGGAAGCACATCTGTGCATCACCTATCAACCACAGAAGCCTAGGAGTAATAGAGTTAAAATTCAAGATCAAGCCTACCTGAAATCAAAGTCCAAACTATCTATATAGGTAGAGATAATACATGTTCAAAAGACCAAAAAAAATCATATAATAATTAATTTTTACATTCTACCTAGTAAATTTATGGCTGATTTATAATTAGTGCTAGTGTCCCAAAATTTTACATTATTTCGAGTTATTTTCTCAAAAGTTACCCCTAGTTTTCAACCTGATAGCCTTGGGTCTGTATTTAATTTTAACACAAACATACTTTTTTGGTTTTTTTGCTTTTTCAAGTCTGCCTACTACAAATCTTCCTAAGATATTACTAAGATAAAGGGAGACTACTTGCCTTTGAACTTTCATACTTCTCCCAGGACCTCCTCTGTTTCTTTTCCCACGGGAGACAACTGAGTGATTATACCAAGCATCCCAGATAATACAATGAGAGCCAAGAAGACATGAAAACCACCCTATGATCCCTATTTTACCAATATGGAAAATGATACCTTACAAAGCTAATCAGTTTGTCCGAGGACCCACAGCCAATGCATAAGAACTCAATTAGGATCCCACAACGATCACCCAAAAGGTAAGCTCTGAACTGTTCAGTTATTATCTCCCAAAGCATTAAAACTCAAGAAGAGAGAATCTGAGCACTACTTGTAGATATTTCATTTAGAACCTTGAGGTTTAGTGTGCCTGTGGGAGCATATGTGCCTCTGTGTGTATCCAAGCATCACTATGGGAGCATAGCCCTGCTCACTCCTGCTTTGCTTGTCAGAGGATCTGTCCTTCCATGTTTTATCCCTCCCCACTGTTACATGTGAAAGAATCTCACAGCGCCCCTAGTGTCTCTCCCCAACCGAGTACCAGATTATTTATTTAGATGAGAAAAGAAATCAAAATAAATTACAAACCTGGTATATCATAAACATCAAAAACTCCAGAACTATAAGATTTTTGTTACTTGCCTGATGTATCTTTATATTTTGTCTTGTAGTTCTTGGCCTGCATATGCTTTGAATGCCTCTTCATATGACAATAATAAAATAATAATAGTATGACAAATAATTGATAATTTTGTGATATAATTTTCTGGAGAGAGAATAGAAAGATAAGCCAAACTTTCTTCTCTCATTGTGGATCAAAACTTGTCTGTGTGTTGTTTTATTATTATTGATATTTTAGAGAAGTTTCTTTCAGTTTCTAAACAGTTATTGCTAGTTTCATGTAAATGTTTAAGATGACTGTCAAATTTGGAAAAAAAACATATTTTTTCACACGTGCACTCTCAAATTTTGTGGAAGTTCAAATTTTCTTAGTCAGTAAATGGCATTAAAACTTTTTAATTAATGATAATCTTTAACCAGTTTGTTCTAGATGTTTCCACTGTACTATTGTAGTGTAAGTTTTATGTTGCTTTTGTCCATGTTAGTATTTCATTTCAAAATAATGGGTATCCACTTCTTTTTCTAATGAATTCATATGATTCATTCCACTTTGTTAATTTAATTATTTATCAAAATTATAGCCTATTCATTACTTATATTCAAAATGTATCTCTTCTTAATAAATTACTGCTTTAAATGTAATGAGAAAAAATTGTCACAATATACTTTTCAGTATCAGGATAATTTCTATTGATTGCATACAGTACACTATGAAAAATAATTTCACTGTATGAGGCATTCATAATTTTATATGCTACATTATTGAAAACATTCCCAATAGGAGAGCAATTCACTTGAATTAGATGTTATTAAGAGCTGACTATGCAGCATTAAATATTATAGTTGACAATTTAAAAAATTTCCTCAGACTAGATTCTGGTTCCATTCATTTCTAAGCTTGTTTCTCCTCTGCTACCTCCATTCTTCCATCGCCCAGGTGTTAGGAAAGTTCGTATCATCACACGACACCTGCGCCATTTAGACTCACTACTGCGTGAGATGGCAGCCTGGGAGTTAGGATTATTCCTTCAAGTCACTGCTACACTGAGATGGCAAGCAATAACTTAAGTATACACAGAGGTGACTGCAAGCCACTAAATGTATCCTTGACTCAATTTCCCTTTAGTTAGATCCCCAAAATACCCAGAGTCACACTGGCACCACCAGACAAGAAAGAGAGTAGACATGAGAATGGAAAGAGACAGCAGCCTTAAGTGATGATGCTTAAAAATGTGTTACTGTGTCAGCTTTACCAAGTGAGAGTCCTCAAAGCTGAACATCATTAGATTCACAGCCAATCCACCCCTGCTGTTCCCTATACTCTCTATCCTACCTCCCATCTGGATGCTTCATTCCACATGAAACTCGCACAGCTACGCGTCTCTGTGTGCCTACTTTCCAAAACAACCTACACCTGCTTCCTCACATGAATTTCCTGAACCTTTTCCCTCATATGTTTCTGTTTTGTGCCCTAGGGTCTTGCTCCTCAAAGTGTGGTGAATGGACCAACAGCAACTGGAAATTTTTAAAAGTTCAAAATCTCAGGTCCCACACCAAATCTACTGAATCTGAATCTTTCTTTAAACAAGATCTCCAGCAGCATTTCATTCACTTATGGGTTTGAGAAGCATATCCTAGAGAACACCCCCCCCCCCAATCCCATGGAGAAGGAAAGAATACGCTTTTTACTCTAAATGAAGTTTTTACCCATTGCAAACTCAATGCCCAATCAAACCCAGGTTTTCCCTTAACCCAGGTTTTCCTGAAAACATGCTTATCACCACCCTTTCATAAAGAATGTCTCTACTTCTCAGTCTCTAAAAAGGAAGGACTGGCCTTCTTTCCAATTTGTGTCTTCTTCTAGATATCAAATCAGTTATCCACATTTAGTGACCAAGTGGGCATTCAGCTCAGTCTTGGAAGATTATCAATACTATTAATTGTTTTCATAGACACATTTGAACATTTATGGGTCCAGCACTGGTAAGACATTTCTTATCCTGAGTCTCACTGTGGTCCACATTTTGATGATCTGCAAAATGGTTGACCTCATGTTTCCACTCAACCGAAGCCACATAAATATTATTTAATCATTTTGAGCAGATATTCTGGTCTCCCCAATTAGATTTATGTGTTTTGAAGGCAGGGACAATGTGGTTGATGCGTTTGAGTTCTCATAGAGCCGATCATAGGACTTGACACATTGTAATTTTCAATTAAGGCTTCTGGTTTAATCAGGTAATAATTAAATATTTATTTGATGACTGAGGAACATTCAGGGTTGCAGAATTAACACTTTGAATTATAATTCTTACTGAATTTGATAGAGAACCCAATGTTTTATTATCATTATTGTCATCAAATGTGAATTTCCGTCACACATTTTTACTGAAAAGAATGGAGTTTCCTGTCATCGTAGTGGCAGTTTCATATTGTATTTTAATGCAGAATATTTAGTGTAGTGAAAAAGGTAAGGAGTCGGAAATGCTGTTTTCCTAAATAGTCATCTACTAGCTGTGTGACTTGAATCCAGTTACTGACCCTCATTCATTCTGTTTCCTTATATGAAAGAGAATAATAATAATGTCAACTTCATGGGGTTTTTATGACATTTAATGAGATAAAGTATATTTGAAAAACTTAAAAAACTAATACAAATCTTGACATTTTCCCCTCAATCCATTATTCTAAATTATGAATTTTGATATTGATATTGAAATCATTTTTTCTAATACATATGGTAGCACTTAGTATTAGTTTCAAAAGTAAATAACAACCAAAAAGTCTTAAGTTTGGAATTAGACCATGACTATATAGCTACTTGTACCTTCTAGCCTCCAAATGAACCATGAAAATTTCAAAATTAACAAGGGAGTAGTGCAATGACTCAGATGAATAAGAAAGATTAAAATTCCATTAAAAAATAGATGTAGGCAATGAGCCTTTCTCTGTTTCTTTTTTTGAGAAAAAAGTGTGCTGCTTGAGGTTGGGAATGATGATGAGGCAATGCTTATTTTCAATTAGCCCTAGGCTTCTGGACTTTCCCAAGAAAGTTTATCAAAAATTGTACGTAAGAGTTTTAGAAGTTGGACAGTGGAAAGAAGCAAAGAAAGAAAAGAAAAAGCAGTGTACTGAATATTTATGTCCCACCAACATTCATATGTTGCAATCCTAACCCTCAATGTGATGGTATTGGGAGGTGGAGCCTTTGAAAGATGATTAGGAGCTCCAATGAATGGGGTTAGTGTCCTTATCAAAGAGAGCCCAGAGAGCGCCCTCACCTTTTCTTCCTTGTGAGGACAAAGCAAAAAGACAGCTGTCTATAAACCAAGAAGCAGGCCCTCACCAGACACTGAATCTGCTGACACCTTGATCTTGGACTTTTCAGCTTCTGAACTGAGAAATAAATTTTTATTATTTATAAACTACTCAGTCTATGGTATTCTGTTATAGCAGCCAGAACAGAGGAAGGAGGGAAAGAAGGAAGGAAAGAAGGAAGGAAGGAAGGAAAGGAGGGAAGAAGGAAGGGAGGGAGGAAGGAAAGGAGGGAGGAAGGAAGGGAGGGAGGAAGGAATGGAAGAAGAAAGGAAATAGCCAGTGAGGACCAAGTATGAGTGATTAGGCTCAATATATGTAATTTCAAGTGTTATAATGATATATAGTCAAACAATTTGCTGATTTGGTCACATGCAATAAGACACGTTTTAATCTTTATTCAAAAAGCCTTCCCTGAAAAGACTTGTATTTTTCAAAGATGTCCACAATATCTCCTGTCATACATGCTCATCTGACACATGACCTTGCTGCTCTGTAAAGAGTCAGAATCTGTTTGGCAAACCTCCCTGAATCTGACCCAACCCCGTGACTCTTTGAGCAATAGAATAAGGCAGAACTGGTGCTGTGCACAAGTTTTTGTAAAAGCTCTTAACACATCTGGCAGCTCTGCTTTCTGTCTCTAGGAAGACAGCAGCAATGTAAGAAGTACACCAGCCTCAGATCACCATCTGGGAAAAATCAGAAGACAGAGGTTTCAGATGAATGAGTAAAGAAGCCGTCTTGGAAGTAAATACTCCATCCCCAGACACCGCAGCTGGGGATCAGGTACAGACTTCCCAGATAAGTGATTATAAAATACCTCATCCACAGAATTGTGAGCAAAACAAAACTTTGTTTTAAGTCATTGAGATTTAGGGTAGTTTTTCAGATAGCAAAAAATAACTGAAACAGACTCATATCCTAGGATATACAACAAATTTCTACAAATTAATAAGAAAAAGACAGCTAAATCCAAATTTAAAATGTGAAGACAGGTCTTCCCTGGTGGCGCAGTGGTTAAGAATCCATCTGCCAACGCAGGGGACACGGGTTTGAGTCCAGGTCCGGAAGATCCCACGTGATGCGGAGCAATTGAGCCCATGTGCCACAGCTACTGAAGCCCATGCACCTAGAGCCCATGCTCCGCAACAAGAGAAGCCACCTTAAGGAGAGTCCAGCACACCTCAACGAAGAGTAGCCCCCGATCGCTGCAAGTAAAAAGAAAAGCCCATGTGCAACAACGAAGACGCAACACAGCCATAAATAAATAAATAAATATATTAAATTAAAAAATAAATAAATAATGAAGACAACTTAAACAGGCACTTTATAAAAGAGGATATCCAAATAGCCAATAAACATATAAAAAGATGCTCAGGAAAAGCAAATTAAAATCATGAACAGATAGCACTACATACCTTCCAGAATGGTTAAAATTTAAAAGGTTGACAATACCAGATTTGGGGAAGGATGTGGACCAACTAGAACACACACACACACACACACACACACACACACACACACACACACACACACACACACACACTGAAGGCAGGAATATAAATTGGTACAACCACTTGAGAACATTTGTCAGTAGCTTCTAAAACTAAACCTCTCTATGCTCTATGGAGGTCCTACAATTCTTCTCCTGAATATACCTAAAAAAATGTAGTTTTATATCCACCAAAAGACATCAACAAGAATATTCACAGCAGCTTTAGTCATAATCACCAGAAACTGAAACCATCCCAAACACATCAACAGTAAAATGAATAAAGGATCATGGTGTAATATTCATATAATGAAATACTACACAGCAATAAAATCACACATACATATTCACATTTGTATTATATCATATTATATCATTTTATATTTGTGTTATCATATATGTACATATATATGCACAGGTGAATCTCAGAGACAAATGTTGAAAGAAAGAAATCAGACTGAAAGAATATTTATACTGTATTATTTCACTCATATGAATTTCAAAAACAAGGAAAACTCTTCTGCAGTGATAGACACCAGAATAGTGCCATTGATGGGTATACCCAAGATGAGAAATGAAGGAGTCCATTAGGTCCCTCCTTTCAGTTAATGGGGTTTGAATTGGGCTATCCCACCCTTAGTTCCAGGGATTGGCACCATCAAATAAACTAACTCGATGATCTTTACTGAACACCTATGAGATGTCCAGGTAAGTTCCCTACTCTCACAGAGCTTACATTCTAAAGTGGCATGTGACCCATCGCTGTTAATGTTGAGCTGAGATGCCATTCTAGGTCTTTTTTCTAGAACTGTTAGAAAAGGTATGCTGTCTTTCCACTGGAGTTTGTGTGATATTAGGGTGTAAGTCTGGAACTGCTGTCAACCATATTCATGATACAAGGAACAGACTAGCTGAAAATTAAGTCAGCACAGAGGAAAGCAGATCAAAAAGGGGGAAAAAAATCCATTGAAGCCTCAAATCATGCCCTATTTCCAGCCATACTAGAAGCTGGCATAGCCCTGGACCTTTTGGTTATGCGAAGCAATCAAGTCCCAGTTTGAGGGAATTATTTTTCCAACTTGCAAACAAGAGTTTTGGCTAATTCTGTGCCCAAGCATAGAAGCACCTTGAAAGGAAGCACCTTAGAAATTAATTGACAAAGCCACACTAGACTCAAAAGTTTAATCCAACTTCAAGCACCCATTATACCATATAGCTAGGAATGAGAAAAACAAGCCACAGACACTGGGTTTTTACTCGTGCTAATCAGCTCAAATCAGATCCCCTTTGCTTCTTTTGTGCCCTTGTTTGGAGGCCATAACACTGCCTCTCAATCCCTGACTCTGCTTTGTTTTTAATATTTGTATCCATTCCTTTTCCTCTTTAAATTATTGCATGGCCTTGATTCATCCACAGGAACATCAATTCTTTCTGAGAATGTGCATTTATACTCTTTTCATTCCCTAGAACATCCCTAGGACACCTGGAGAAGAAAATCAAAACACATTCCTGAAGCACAACCTAGCACTCCTTCTGGCCCTATCCTAGCTTTGCAGCATAAGGTGTGTTTCAACATTTATATTATTTCTTCTTATATCTTCTGCTTTTCCTTATGATAAGAGAGAGGACATGGAAAAACTCTTCCTCTTTTTGTTCTAGGAGGCTGGAAGGCCAAAGAAGCCTCCCTTCTCTTTAGCTATCTGTTGCTGAGGGAACCCTAGAAGAAAAAAGGAAGTATTGGAAAGGAGATTCTTCCAAAGGATTTTGCTGTCAAACCACTTGGATCCTACAATTAGACACAGTGGTAGTTAAGGGATACAGTTTCCAATATCTTCATATTCCACAAAATCACTGGTTCAACCAAATTTGGCAATTTTGTTAAATGTACTTGTATAAGAATTTTTCTGATTTTATTAACACATTGTGGTAGGTATTAGGGCTGTTCACAATTTGGGGCAAGGGCTGGAGGGCACTTTCCTCCTATGGGCCTTGGATGTGGCCAGATGACTTCCTTTTGCCAGTGAAATATGAGTTGAAGTGATACCTACCAAGGCTGAAGCTCTAAGCGGCTAGCAGATCTTGGCCACACCATGTTTTCCCTCTGCCACAGAGCCTGGGAAAATTAAAGGTATTAGCTGTTTTGTCAGCCTACCTACCAGAGAAGCATGACAACAACATGGAAGCAGCATTCCTAGATAGATAGCCCACAGTGATCAGAGAGCAGAATGCAGAAATAAATTCTTGTGGTTTTACACCACTTGGATTTTGTGGTTGTTGTATAAGTCAGGGTTCTCCAAAGAAACAGAGCCAATAGGATGTATATGGAAAAAAACTGTTTTAAGGAATTTACTCATACAGTTGGGGAGTCTCACAAGTCCAAAATCTGAAGTGCAGGCTGGCAGGTTGGAGATTCAGGTAAGAGTTGTTATTAGAGTCTTGGGTCAAAATCTATATGGCAGGCCAGCAGGGTGGAAACTCAGGCAGGATTTCTATATGAGTGGTGAGGTAGAATTCCATATTCTCCAGGAAACCTCAGTTTTTGCTTCTCCAGGAAACTTCAGTTGATTGGATGAGATCTGCCACGTTATGGAGGATACTCTGCTTTACTTATATTCAACTGATTGCAAATATTAATTACATCTATAAAATATCTTCATAGCAACACCTGGAGTAGTATTTGACCAAATAGCTGGGCACCATAACGTAGCCAAGTTGACAGGTAAAATTAACCATTATGGTTGTTTTTTATTATAGCATAATCCAGCTCAAACTGACTGATAAATACAATTCTTGTAGAACTTTTAGAAGTTACAAAACAATATTTAAAAATAACAATTACTCCTATTTGCCATAAATATCTGCTATAAACATTTCAGTGTACTTTCAGTCATTTTCCTATACAAAAAATTTTTTCCCTCTACATTTAAAAAAATTAGTTGAAAGCAAATTATAGTGTATTAATGAATCCTTTGGTACCTGAATGGTTTATATGAATAGAAAGCAATTCAGTATTATATGACCTTTGTTAACATCCAATGTATTAATTAATAAAAATAAACATTTTACTAAATACATACATACCACTTGCACAACCAATAATATTCATTTAACACATTAGGCTTTTCCAATATTTATCCCTTGACTACAAATCCAATCAACTCTCCTAGTCACAAAATATACAAATTAAATATACTAGATTATTCTAAATACTTTAATCATCTTTTCCCTCAGACAAAATCCTCACGTTATTATAATCATAAAGCCAACAATACACTTATATTAAAACCATTTAAAAGTGCTAAACATAGTGAATGTCTATTTATTTTTCTACTATCTTTTTTTCTTATTCTGATTCTGATTTCTTATTCTTCCAAGAGCTATGATTTTATTTCACTGACCTAAAGAGAGGGTTTGATTTGGGGCAGATGATGAGTGAAGATTTAGAAGTGGAGAACAAGTCTTGGGTGTGTCTACCAAAAAGATTCTACCTGCACATATTATCCGACTAAGTTGGTCCTGCTTTTTGATTTTGTGCATTATACAGTCTGTTAGGATTATCACCTCTAACCAACCCTACAGCTTTTAATCTGTGTGTGTGTCTGTGTGGGCAGGGGAGATGCACAAGTTTTATTATAATCATTACATAGTATAGCCTAGTAAAGTTCTACCTTACAAATATTTGTTTTCATATCTTGATATTTTTATACATTAGATGAAAGCCTTTTTTGCAACTGCTGCTTCTGAGTGGGTCCTGTTCAGCTAAATCCAAAGGTGTTTCTCAATTATTTCACTGGAATTGCAATTTTTCTTTCTTATCAGCTACTAAGACATACAATGTTATGTCATAAGCGTTGTTTCCATGGCTATTAACTTTTTTGAAACATAATTGCCATGACTGTATAAAATTATATGGTAAGAGCACAACATAGTTTTGACAAAACTTATGTATATCACAAAGCAGATGATGTTTTTGGTGTGCTTTTGCTAACAATTTTCAACACAACTTTTTATGTGAAATAAAACATCAACTAAAAATATCCCAACAGAATGAATTAGTATCTACCACCAAAGGCTTTTTATTTTTTTGTCTGTAGAGTATTGTACATGTTTATTTTATTTATTTATTTATTTTACTAAATTGATTGGCAGTTTGAAGTTGTTTAGGATTGACCAGTGAGTCTTCATTCTAATTCTATGTGTGTAGTAGGTATAAAAGTTAATAGATGCTTTTAAAAATTATCACTAAAATGAAAACAATGAAAAGTAAGAGAAAAACTCCAGATTTGAACAATTAGAAAGATTTATACATAACTGAAAACTAACTTCAAGATATGGAATAAATGTAAAGTCCTCTATAAAGCTATACATTTTAGAAAGTCATAACAAAAACATCATTAGGAAATATTTAGAACTTGATAAGATCTGAAATTGATCTAGAAGAAAAAAAGTAAGCAAAATAGACAGTATAGTACATTTTTCAATAGAATGTAACAGTATTAAAATATGGTATTAAGTATACAAATTAAAACAGTCTGGGAATGGTAAAGGAAAAGAAAAATAGACCAATCACAAAGGCACTTTAAAATTTTATATAAGAGATGGATTTTTTAATACATAGCATTGGGACAAATGTCTGGATACCTGGAGACAACTGAGCAGATTATATTGCTACCTCATGATTTATAACAAAACAAATTCCAGGAAGAATAAAATTAAATGTATTTTTAATGAAGCAATAAAAGTGCTGTAAGATGTTATTAAATATTTGTATCTTGTGGCAGGGCATGACTTTCCAAGTGTTTTATATCTGGCACTAAAGGTGGAAACCACAAAGAGGGATATTAATGTTTTAACATAAACATTTATAAAAACTTAAGAATATCTATAAATAACATTTAAAAGTTAAAGGCATAATCTTCAAAAGTGTAAAGGTTGTGAAAGACAAGGAATGACACGGGGACTGCCACAGACAGGAAGGGACCAAAGAGATATGATAACAAAGTGCAATGTGGAATCCTGGAATGAAAAATGACACTAACTGAAAGTGGATAAAATCCAAATAAATTGTGTACTTTAATGGAACTGTACCAAAGTTAAGTTCTTGGTTTTGATTACTGTTCTGTGGTTATTAAAATAACAAAGGGGAAGCTGATACAGGGCGTATGGGAGTTCTCTGTATTATTTTTGCAACTACTCTATAAATCTCAACTTACCATAATAGAAAAAGTGGGGAGAAAAACATTAAAAGCAAATGACAAAGTATGAAAATTATTTTTAAATGAGTCATGAGAGACTAGTATCTTTAATGTATAAAGATCTCCTTTACAACCTAAGTGTCCATCATCAGATAAATAGATAAAGAAGGTATAATATAGAAAAGTAAAAGAAACTGATCCAGTATGGAGTCAGATTTTTTCCTTCCCTATTACACATTGAGTTTCTGCAATGGACCAGGCATTGTAATAGGCACTAGATAAACAAGGATAATCCCTGTTCAAAAGAATCTTCCCTTCTGGTTTGTGAGTAAATGCGGTGTGGCTGACAAGGTCTTGGTGCTCCAGCCAGGTGTTAGGCCTGAGCCTCTGAGGTGGGAGAGCCGAGTTCAGGACATGGGATCACCAGAGACTTCCCAGCCCCATGTAATATCAATCGGCAAGAGCTCTCCCAGAGATCTCCATCTCAATGCAAAGACCCAGCTCCACTCAATGACCAGCAAGCTTCAGTGCTGGATACCCCATGACGAACAACTAGAAAGACAGGAGCACAATTCCACCCATTACTAGAGAGGCTGCCTAAAATCATAATAAGTTCACAGATACCCCAAAACACACCACCGAACATGGTCCTGTCCACCAGAAAGATGAGATCCAGGCTCATCCACCAGAATACAGGAACCAGTCCCCTCCACCAGGAAGCCTACACAACCCACTGAACCAAGCTTACCCACTGGGGGCAGACAACAAAAACAACAGGAATTACAAAACTGCAGCTTGTGAAAAGGAGACCCCAAACCCATTAAATTAAGCAAAAAGAGAAGACAGAGAAACACACAGCAGATGAAGGAGCAAGGTAAAAACCCACCAGATCTAACAAATAAAGAGGAAATAAACAGTCTACCTGAAAAACAATTAAGAGTAATGGTAGTAAAGATGACCCAAAATCTTGGAAATAGAATGGAGAAAATACAAGAAATGTTTAACAAAGACCTACAAGAACTAAAGAGCAAACAAACAATGATGAACAACACAATAAATGAAATTGAAAATTCTCTAGAAGGAATCAATAGCAGAATAACTGAGGCAGAAGAATGCATAAGTGATCTGGAAGATAAAATAGTGAAAATAACTACCACAGAGCAGAATAAACAAAAAAGAATGAAAAGAATTGAGGACACTCAGAGAATTCTGAGACAATATTAAACACAACATTCAAATTATAGGGGTCCCAGAAGAAGAAGAGAAAAAGAAAGGGACTGAGAAAACATTTGAAGAGATTATAGTTGAAAACTTCCCAAAAATGGGAAAGGAAATAGTCAAGTCCAGGAAGTGCAGAGAATCCCATACAGGATAAATCCAAGGAGAAACACACCAAGACACATACTAATCAAATTATCAAAAATTAGATACAAAGAAAAAATTTTAAAAACACCAAGGGAAAAAGAATAAATAACATACAAGGGAATCCCCATAAGGTTAATAGCTGAGCTTTCAGCAGAAACTCTGCAAGCCAGAAGGGAGTGGCAGGACATATTTAAAGTGATGAAAGGGAAAAATCTACAACCAAGCTTACTCTACCCAGCAAGGATCCCATTCAGAGACGATGAAATAAAATGAAATGAAATTAAAAGTTTTACAGACAAGCAAAGCAAGGAGAATTTAGCACCACAAAACCAGTTTTACAACAAATGCTAAAGGAACTTCTCTAGGCAGGAAACACAAGAAAAGGAAAAGACTTACAATAACAAACCCAAAACAATTAAGAAAATGGTAATAGAAACATACAAATCCATAATTACCTTAAATGTAAATGGATTGAATGCTCCAGCCAAAAGACTTAGACTGGCTGAATGGATAAAAAACAAGACCCATATATATGCTGTCTACAAGAGACCCACTTCAACCTAGGGACACATACAGACTGGAAGTGAGGGGATGGAAAAAGATATTCCATGCAAATGGAAAACAAAAGAAAGATGGAGTAGAAATTCTCATTTCAGACAAAATAGACTTTAAAATAAAGACTATTAGAAGAGACAAAGAAGGACACTACATAAAGATCAAGGAATCAATCTAAGAAGAAGATATAACAATTGTAAATATTTATGCACCCAACATAGGAGCACTCAATACATAAGGCAAATGCTAACAGCCATAAAAGGGGAAATCGACAGTAACACATTCATAATAAGGGACTTTAACACCCCACTTTCACCAATGGAAACATCATCCAAAATGAAAATAAATAAGGAAACACAAGTTTTAAATGACACATTAAACAAGATGGACTTAATTGATATTTATAGGACATTCCATCCAAAAACAACAGAATACACTTTCTTCTCAAGTGCTCATGGAACATTCTCCTGGATAGATCATATCTTGGGTCACAAATCAAGCCTTGGTAAATTTTAGAAAATTGAAATTGTGTCAAGTATCTTTTCTGACCACAACGCTATGAGACTAGATATCAATTACAGGAAAAAATCTGTAAAAAATACAAACACATGCAGGTTAAACAGTACACTACTAAATAACCAAGAGATCACTGAGGATATCAAAGAGGAAATCAAAAAATACCAGAAATGAATGACAATGAAAACATGAGGACCCAAACCTATGGGATGTAGCAAAAGCAGCTATAAGAGGGAGGTTTACAGCAATACAATCTTACCTCAAGAAACAAGAAACATTGCAAATAAACAACCTAATCTTATACGTCAAGCAATTAGAGAAAGAAGAAAAAACCCCTAAAGTTAGCAGAAGAAAAGAAATCATAAAGATCAGATCAGAAATAAATGAAAAAGAAATGAAGGAAATAATAACAAAAATCAATAAAACTAAACACTTGTTCTTTGAGAAGATAAGCAAAATTAATAAGCCATTAGCCACACTCATCAAGAAAAAAAGGAAGAAGACTCAAATCAACAGAATTAGAAATGAAAAAGGAGAAGTAACAACTGACACTGCAGAAATACAAAGGATCATGAGAGATTACTACAAGCAACTACATGCCAATAAAATGGATAACCTGAAAGAAATGGACAAATTCTTAGAAAAGCACAACCTTCCAAGACTGAACCAGGAAAAAATAGAAAATATAAACGGACCAATCACAAGTACTGAAATTGAGACTGTGATTCAAAATCTTCCAACAAACAAAAGCCCAGGACCAGATGGCTTCACAGGCAACTTCTATCAAACAGTTAGAGAACAGCTAACACCTATCCTTCTCAAACTCTTCCAAAATATAGCAGAGGGAGGAACACTCCCAAACTCATTCTACAAGGCCACCATCACCCTGATACCAAAAGCAGACAAATATGTCACAAAGAAAGAAAACTACAGGCCAATGTCACTGATGAACATACATGCAAAGATCCTCAACAAAATACTAGCAAACAGAATCCAACAGCACATTAAAAGTATAATACAGGGCTTCCCTGGTGGTGCAGTGGTTGAGAGTCCGCCTGCCGATGCAGGGGACACGGGTTCATTCCCCGGTCCGGGAAGATCCCACATGCCACAGAGCAGCTGGACCCATTAGCCATGGAGGTTGAGCCTGCACGTCCGGAGCCTGTGCTCTGAAATGGGAGAGGCCACAATAGTGAGAGGCCCGCATACCGTAAAAAAAAAAAAAAAAAAGTATAATACATCATGATCTAGTGGGGTTTACCCCCGGAATGCAAAGATTCTTCAATATCCGCAAATCAATCAATGTGATATATCATATTAACAAACTGAAGAAGAAAAACAATATGATCATCTCAACAGATGCAGAAAAGGCTTTCGACAAAATTCTACACCCATTTATGATAAAAACACTCCAGAAAGTAGGCAAAGTGGGAACTTACCTCAACATAATAAAGGCCACATATGACAAACCCACAGCCAACATCATTCTCAATGGTGAAAGACTGAAACCATTTCCTCTAAGATTAGGAACAAGACAAGTTTGTCCACTCTCACCACTATTATTCAAAATAGTTTTGGAAGTTTTAGCCACAGCAATCAGAGAAGTAAAAGAAATAAAAGAATCCAAATTGGAAAAGAAGAAGTAAAGCTGTCAATGTTTGCAGGTGACATGATACTATACATAGAGGATCCTAAAGATGCTACAAGAAAACTACTAGAGCTAATCAATGAATTTGGTAAAGTAGCCTGATGCAAAATTAATGCACAGAAATCTCTTGCATACCTATACACTAATGATGAAAAATCTGAAAGAGATATTAAGGAAACACTCCTATTTACCATTGCAACAAAAAGAATAAAATACCTAGGAATAAACCTACCTAAGGAGACAAAAGATGTGCAGGCAGAAAACTATAAGACAACGATGAAAGAAATTAAATATGATACAAACAGACGGAGAAATATACCATGTTCTTGGATTGGGAATCAACATTCAGAAAATGACTATAATACCCAAAGCAATCTACAGGTTCAGTACAATCTCTATCAAACAACCAATGGCATTTTTCACAGAATTAGAACAAAAAATTTCACAATCTGTATGGAAACACAACAGACCCAGAATAGCCAAAGCAATCTTGAGAAGGAAAAACATAGCTGGAGAAATCAGGCTCCCAGACTTAAGTAATACTACAAAGTTACAGTAATCAAGACAGTATGGTACTGGCACAAAAACAGAGATATAGATCAATGGAACAGGATACAAAACTGGAGATAAACCTACACACATATGGTCACCTTATTTTTGATAAAGTATGCAAGAATATACAATGAAGAAAAGACAGCCTCTTCAATAAGTGGTGCTGGGAAAATTGGACAGCTACATGTAAAAGAATGAAATTAGGACACTCCTTAGCACCATACACAAAAATAAACTCAAAATACATTAAAGACCTAAGTGTAAGGCCAGACACTATGAAACTCTTAGAGGAAAACGTAGGCAGAACACTCTATGACATAAATCACAGCAATATCCTTTTTGACCCACCACCTAGAGAAATGGAAATAAAAATAAACAAATGGGACCTAATGAAACTTAAAAGATTTTGCACAGCAAAGGAAAACATAAACAAGATGAAAGGACAACCCTGAGAATGGGAGTAAACATTTGCAAATGAAGCAACTGACAAAGGATTAATCTCCAAAATATATAAACAGTTAATGCAGCTCAATATCAAAAAAAGGAACAACCCAATCCAAAAATGGGCAGAAGACCTAAACAGACTTTTCTCCAAAGAAGATATACAGATTGCCAGAAATGCATGAAAGGATGCTCAAAATCACTAATCATTACAGAAATGCAAATCAAAACTAAAATGTGTTATCACCTCACACTGGCCAGAATGGCCATCATCAAATAATCTACAAACAATAAATGCTGGAGAGCGTGTGGAGAAAAGGGAACACTCTTGCACTGTTGGTGGGAATGTAAATTGATATAGCCACTATGGAGAAGAGTATGGAGCATCCTTCAAAAACTAAAAATAGAACTACCATACAACCCAGCAATCCCACTACTGGTTAAATACCCTGAGAAAACCATAATTCAAAAAGTGTCATGTACCACAATGTTCATTGCAGAACTATTTACAATAGCCAGGACATGGAAGCAACCTACATATCCATCAACACAGATGAATGGATAAAGAAGATGTGGCACATATATACAATGGAATATTACTCAGCCATGAAAAGAAATGAAATGAGTTATTTGTAGTGAGATTGGTGGACCTAGAGTCTGTCATACAGATTGAAGTAAGTCAGAAAGAGAAAAACAAATACCATATGCTAACACATGTATATAGAATTAAAAAAAAAGTTTCTGAAAAACTTAGGGGCAGGACAGGAATAAAGACACAGACATAGAGAACAGACTTGAGGACACAGTAGGGGGAAGGGTAAGCTGAGACAAAGTGAGAGAGTGGCATGTATATATATACATTACCAAATGTAAAATAGATAGCTAGTGGGAAGCAACTGCATAGCACAGGGCGACCTGCTCAGTGCTTTGTGACCACCTAGAGGGGTGGGATAGGGAGGGTGGGATGGAGACTTAAGAGGGATGGGATATGGGGATATATGTATACAAAAACTGATTCACTTTGTTACACAGCAGAAACTAACACAACAATGTAAAGCAATTATACTCCAATAAAGATGTTAAAGAAAAAAGATGTAGTATATACACACAAAGGAATACTACTCAGCCATTAAAAAGGATGAAATTTTGCCATTTGCAGCAACATGGATGGACTTGGAGGGCCTTATGCTAAATGAAATAAGTCAAACAAAGAAAGACAAATACTGTACGATATCACTTATATGTGGAATCTAAAAAATACAACAAACTAGGGAATATAACCCAAAAGAAGCAGACTAATAGATATAGAGAACAAACTAGTGGTTATCAGGGGGAATGGGGGGAGGGACAACTTAGGGGTAGGGGAGTGGAAGGTACAGTCTGTTGGGTGTAAGATGTAAGATAGACTCAAAAATGTATTGTAGGGGCTTCCCTGGTGACGCAGCGGTTGAGAGCCCACGTGCCAACGCAGGGGACACGGGTTCGTGCCCCAGTCTGGGAAGATCCCACATGCCACGGAGCGGCTGGGCCTGTGAGCTATGGCCGCTGAGCCTGCGTGTCCGGAGCCTGTGCTCCGCAACGGGAGAGGCCACAACAGTGACAGGCCCACGTACCACCAAAAAAAAAAAAAAAAAAAACATGTATTGTACAATGCGGGGAATATAGGCAATATTTAATAATAACTATAAATGTAGTTTAACCTTTAAAAATTGTGAATTCCAATATTGTACACCTGTAACTTACATAATATTACTGTACATCAACTATACTTCCAAAAGACTGTTTCATATCCATATTCAAAAAGAATACCATAATGGATAAATGATTCAATGAAACCACAAATAAGTCACAGGGGAAGAAATATAAATGAATAATAAATATATTAAAATATTTCATCTCAAATAAATGTCATTATTAAATGTCATTTTCATCCATAATATTGGCAGATGTTTTAAAATATAAATATCCAGCCTTAGTAGGATGTGGATAAATATGAAATCTTGTATTCTGCTAGTGGAAGAAGAAATTAATATCTTTCTAAGTTTATTTTGGAATTATCTATCCAAGCCTTCATCATCTCAGTGATTTTTCCCAAGGCAATAACTGTTGATGGACAGAAAACTCTAGAGCCACAACAGCGTAGGATTGCTAAAAGAGCAAAAATCGGATATAGCTTCTAAATAGCTTCTAATATAAGACTGATAAAATAAATAATGATTGATTCATAAACGGAAAACTAGACAATCATTAAAAATGATAATGCAGAGTAAAAGTTAAGGATATAAAATATTAATAATATTTTGATATGTAAAAATTCTGATGTTAAGAATATCTTTACCTTCATTTCTGTTTTTCTGAAAAAAAAATTCAACCTTTTATTTTTTAATTTAAAATTAATATTTAGAATATTGCAGCCAGAAGACAAAAGGACACAGAATTCCTATGACAAATCAAACTGGAAAATAGAGAAAAAAGAGCAAAACTTATGTCAACTGAGTTGAATAAGAGCAGTAGTGAGTGGATTAGAGTGATTCAGAACTGGTCCATGCCTGGAGAGTATCTGCCAGGTATGGTTGATACTTGATAACTGATATGTATTGATATTATGAGGAAACACAGCTGAAAGAAGTCAGGCTGTATAAGGAAGCAAGTAACTGGGGGTGTTTGGCACAGGGCATGTCACAACATGACCAATAACTTATAGACTTTTAAAAATTTATCATCATCGCCTTCATCATTGTCATAACTATTACAATCAAATTGAGGCCCAAAGAGGTTAACTGACTTGCTCAAGACTACCCAACTAGGAAAGAATCCCTGTGCTAATTTGAAGTCGAATCTATTCAAGTCCAAGGCCTCTGATGCCCATTTAGAAAATTTGGGGCGATGGAATACCAGCGTCAGAATGCAAAATATGAAGTGTTGCAACTCCACCCAGTTTGGGAATCTGGAATTCCTGTTCCAACACATTTTTTTATAGCAATTTCACAGATGTTGTTTAGTGCTAAGCATGGAGACCACAGGAAAGGGTGGCCAGTGGAAATAGCTTCCACTGAATAATCACATTTTTCATTTAGGATTTTTTATTTAAAATGCTGTCAAGGGACTTACCTGGTGGTGCAGTGGTTAGGAATCCACTTGCCAATGCAGGGGACACGGGTTCGAGCCCTGGTCTGGGAAGATCCCACATGCCACGAAACAACTAAGCCTGTGCACCGCAACTACTGAGCTTGTGCTCTAGAGCCCACAAGCCACAACTACTGAAGCCTGCACACCTAAAGCCCACGCTCTGCAACCACAATGAGAAGCCCGCGCACCACAATGAAGAGTAGCCCCCGCTCACCGCAGCTAGAGAAAGCCCTCGCACAGCAATGAAGACCCAACACAGCCAAAATTAATTAATTATTTAAATAAATAAATAAATAAAATAAAATGCTGTCAACCTGTAATGTTACTAATCTGACCAAGAAGGAGGATCTCACACATATCATTTGTTTACTCAATAAATATTTCTTGAGCGTATACTATGTACTAGATTCTACTATTACCATGATAAGTTAGACCCATGATCACTACTTCTAGGTAAATCAATCTATTTCTAGTTTTGTTTCTTTTCGCTTGTTTTATTCATCTTTGTACTCTTGTTTATCTTATTTCTACTGGTTAGGTCAAATGGCTACTCATCTCTTCCTGTAATTTGGGATTTCCAGTGAACTCTCACTTTGATTTATAGTTAACTTCTTTTTCTCAACACAACAACCAGACACATATTTAATTTTTTTAAATGATGGAGGCTATTCCCTTGATCAAGATATTCTCTTTCATCCGTGAGTTGTCTCTTTCTCCAGCACAGCTAGACCATTTAAGATGTTTCCTTCCCCACATTCCCCCACTCCCTGAAGTCTGTAAGAGGCACTTACTTATCTCCCTTCATTTGCCTCCTCAAACTGTTGAACTTGCTGTTCTTTTAGTACTTTTAGCTTGAGACAAAATTAGGATTTCCTCTGCCATCTATCTCTTCTAGTTCAATAAGTTTCACTCTGTGCTTAAATTCCACATTCCCAGTCACTCTGATTATCCACGTAGATTTTGACTATAACGATTGCAAAATGTATCACCCTTGTTCTCTTTTCAACTCATATTCCACTGTCTCGAAGTCTCAATTCTGATTTATTTGCTTTTTGTTTGGGGTTCCTATATAAATATTCCTTCAAGTGGGATAGATGAGTGGTAAGTATTCTCTGATATCTTGAATATCTTGACATATTTTTTTCTTATCCATACAATTAAATGTTGTACTTGGGTTGCTGTCCTCTTTTCTAACTAACTATTCTGTACCTGCTACTCCACCAGTTTCTAGCTTCCAGTGTTTCATACGAGAATCAGATGCTGATTTGATTTTTTCTCTCTTCTCTCATCACCACTATCTAAAATTCAGTGGGTACTTTTCCATTTTCATAATAAATTGTTGATTTATTTGTTGTTTTTCTCCAATTATTTTGTCTTCTCCTTTGGAAAACTGGTTATTTTAGCATGCTGGATATCCTGGCTCCATTCTCCAAAACTCCTTTCCTTAATAATGTCCATCTCATGCTATGTTTTTATAGAAAGTAGAAAGTTCCTATGAAATCTTTCATAGGCAGACATGACACGAAATGAAGAGTATCCCCCCCACTTTCCAAAAGTTCACTTAATGGCACTTTGTTTCTATGAAAGACCTACATTAGTATAATAACAGCTATTTTCATAAAAGTGAATATTCTCTTTGAATTTCTTTTGGTTAGAGAAAACAGGTACTAACGTAGATCTTTTGTGAAAGCAAAGTGGTGGTGACATGAACTTTCAGAAAAAGGGGGGGTACCTGTATTTATTCCAAGCCCTAACTAAGGTCTCAGCTATGACCCCCCTTTTCTTCTACTTGACTAGATGCTTTTTAGTTCCCAAGTCATGTTTATAAATATAAAAAGATTAAGGATTTTTTTTGTATTTGACTCCTTATATGTGATCTTTTACATTAAAAAAAAAAAAAAGTTGTCTAACTTCTCCTGCAGTATCATTCCTCTGGGAGCCACCTGTTCTGTGTCTTCTGTTTGTTCTTTCTCTCTCTGTTTGCTGACTTTATTTGCCTGATCAGTGGATCTCAGGTAGAACCGTTCAGGTGCCCTAAGTGGCATCAGCCCTTTCATTGGCGAGAAGCACAGAAGTCTCAGAAGCACAGAAGACCTGGGCCACACAAATGCCATCAGAAGGAGCCCTCTCTGCTTTACCATCTCCCAAGCTGCCAGGCTGCCAAACGCTGACAGATTGCAGCTGGCACCTGCCCAACTTCAGGGGAAGGGGAGATCAAAGTCACCTGTTGGATTTTGCCAAAGCTCTTGATACTCAAAACATGGTCCTTGGAGAAGCAGCGAATTGAAAAGTAAAAACTTGAGAGCAGGAGCTGGTTGGTGAACCTCAATGATCCTTAACATGTTTGACAATTACTCCTACCAATCAGATTGGATTGATTCGAGTTTTGTATTATGCCCCAGCACATATACATACACTTGTCACAGTTGAGCCCGATCTGCCTAAAATGGTGACTAAGGAAATAGCGTACAATTAGTGTAATATATAGTATACTCAGTGAGCCCCAGGATTATCAAATCATCATGTTCCACAGATAATTTGAGATTCACAATTGTAGTAATGCTTTCCAATGTCTGTAGGATTATGGGATTTATAATATCTTATAGATTTTTTAGAATGAACAGATTCTTAGGAAGCCAACTTAATAAAACTTTGTCATTATTCCTGAAATAATGAACCCAACTCAAATTTTCATCAATGATTGCCTTCAAATATAAACAAGTATAATTTTAATAGGCTTAAAGAATCTTATGGAATTGAAATTGAGCTGAAAGGCACACAAAGGGTCAAAGTTCTAAAAATCAATGGAACTTCCCAAAACACATTCACAAAGTTCCTCCTTCCTTCAATCTTATAGTCAGACATTATAAAGCTCTCCATGATTCTGTTTTTTCTTCTCCATGGAAAGGGCCATTTAATGATGCACTTTAATTCCTTTTGTTTTAAGATATTTTAAAAAATCAAATCAGGATCCTTTTTGCTATGTAGATGTTAAATAATCTAATATCTTTCATCCAATGAAGAACAGAATGAAGGAAACTTATTTGAATACATTTAAATGTAAGTTATGTATTTAGTAAGAGGATGTTAGGTATGCTAGAACTGGAGCCTTTTGTAGTTTTCATAGACAGGTGCAAAATGTCGCAGGATGACAAGAGCCCACACAAGGATGATATAGTACCAGATAAAGCCTAAAAGAAGACACATTTTTAGTCTTCACTCTTCCCATCTCTCCTGATAACGCCCCAATCATTATTTTTCGTAGGATTTGGATTGTTTTGGTGATTGGAGAGGGACAAGTTAGAAGAAATTTGGATATAAATAGCAACTAAATAAAAAGAAAATTTAAATTGAAAAAAACCTTCAAACTAAATGTGCTACATTTCTCTGCCTTCCACCATAAAACTGGTATGTGAACATTTGCTAAGATTTCTCAAGCCACCCTAGTCCATCATTTCTTTTATACCATGTGGCATAAGAAAGACATTTAGCAGGGCTTCTCTTGGCAGTAAAAACGTGATGCCTCTGAATTATCCATATGGTCCCTTAAACCATGGGACAACTAGTACCAGCCCATTCCATGGTCTTTGCAGTGCTCGAAATCAAGTGCACCATAGAACACTCACTACACCTCCAGAATTACACCTATATTATATTTTAGTCCCTGATTCTCTGGATATGTCTTACTGTTCAAGTACAGAAATCACAGTTTCCATGGGTGGAAAATAAGATAAAATAGAAAGGTAGGAGGGCAAGTTTGGTGACATACCCTCTCCCCGTGTCTCTAAACCTAAAATTTCTCTCTTTTGTTATATGAAAATAGATGCCTCAGGCAAAACTGAACTGTGCTTTTACACAACCTACTTCTTTCTTTTGCTCCTCCATTCCTGATCTTCAGACTCTAGAAACATTGCCATGATCCCCAATTTACTTCCTGTTTCTTCTTTTCTCAGTCACTATACTTGGTGTACTGTACTCATTCAAAGTGAGGCCTCAGCCTATATATTCTAAAGTATCGAAGCTGGGAAGACCTATAGAATTTATCTGAGTCCAGATTCCTCTTCCTTCTATGAGGAATTTGTAGTCTGGAGTGGAAAATTCATTAGATCAAGGTCACAAAACCATACTTTAGCCAGCACTACACCCTGGGTCTTCTAACTTTCATCCAGTTTCTTCTTCTATTACCTTCTTGCCTTGTTATAATGGAAAAAATATGAGTTAACATATGATCTGTTATATAAAATAATTTTTCATTATACTCTTATAATTTTTTAAAATTAGGACTTAGGGATCTGACTCCCAGCTCCCTGCTTCCTCTCTCCAAAAGGCTAGTATAGAAGTAATGAGACGGAAAAGTACCCTTCTGATCTTCAATATTTATTGACATTTAGAAACATTTGACTGAGAAGAAAGATGTCATTTTCTCAGGAACACAATCCATATAGTCATTTGAACCCAACAAAGATGTTTGAAGGCTTAATTCAAATATCAAGTCATGCGCACTGAAGATATAAACAGAAAGTGAACAACTTGAAAAGGGACAGTTCTCTTTGAGGATTCAACTTCTGTTAATGGAAAAAGCTATCTTACAAATAGGAGCTTTTTGTTACTAAGGGAAGCCAATGTTAGAATGAAGTCCTTGGGGATGAGAAAGAATGAGTGGAACAGTTCTTTGGCAAGGCTGCCTGAGGGATTTGGCTTCTCGACAGTGAAAATAGGCCTCAAGTAAATAAATTATGCAGGTTGGGACAGCCTGAATCTCAGCCTTCCTTGATGGAGTCATGTGGGAAAGAACATCTAGATATCAGAAATCAGGTCATTGCTTTTATAACTCCCTATTTAAAAACGGCTAACAGTAATACCTGCAGTGGACTCTAATGTAAAGCTGTGGGACATCAGTCAGGTTGACTTCAGCAGTTGTAGAACACAGATGTTTTGACCAGTTGAAAATGACTAATGATTTCAAATAGCATCACCATTTGGAAAAATACTACTTCTTGTTGATTAGAAAGCACAGTTACTCATACTTTTAAAAAATGCTTTATAATAGGGGAAATTCAACAGCCAATAAACTTGCATCTGCTATGCATAAGTTCTATAGTGATAAGCCTTCTCAGGGCCTCCAAGGTGGGGCAGGGGGAACCCTCCTTTTAAAAGTTTCTGGTGTCTCAATTAACAGTTAAGGAACATTAAAGGAACACATTAAGCAAAACCATGAGCTAGTATTAGTTACATGGCTAGCTGTAATCAAGAAAGATAGTAAATATTTTAGGTTTCAAAACTCTGAAACATTGGACCAAAAAAATGTCAACTGTAGTAAGAATCGATGTAAAGTCATGCAGTTTGGTTCTAAATGTTAATTGTTCAACTATAGTTTGAGGGAGTCTTCAGATCCCAAAGGAGTTCTTTGTAGGACAGTCAGTTTAGTACAAGAAAAATATAATCTAATAATATAGTGAAATACCTAAATTAGGCAATGGAGTCTTTATTTCTTGGAGAGAAATAAAACTTCTGCAAGAGAAGAAGTGATATTTCCATTTTTATTCCTGAACTTGTCTAAACTATATCTCACACATTGCTCTGATTTTTTAACAGGTGCAAACATTTTACATACATTCTCAATTAATTCCCATGAAATCTATTAGGTAGTACTATCTCTAGTCCCATTTTACAGATGAAGAAACAGACACTAGAACATTGAACAACTTGCCTGGGATTACAGATAGTAGATACCAGAGCTGGGATCCAACCCAAGTAAGACCACTTCTAGAACCTGTAATTGGAAGGCAATAATTTTAGTCTCAAATCTGAAAAAGAAGTTATATAAGGAACAGTAGAAAGGACTGAAACATTGTATTCTGGCTAATGTAAGGGGAAGAACTATAACTTTCTTCAACCATCTGAAGCGATACCATAGGAAAGAAGAAATTGCTTCGGAATATAGAACTAGAATCAGTGGGTAAAAGTGACAGAAGTTCAGATTCTGAATGAAGGTGATTCTTATGGCAATTTGGCTTATCAATAAAGAATGATGGACTATCATAAAAAATAGTGATATTAGCAAATGGTTTCAACCAGAAATTACTGTTAGGCTCTCAGAGAATCACAGCAGAGGAAATTCTGGTATAGGACATTTTAATATTAGAGTTGATGAAAAAAAACTGGGGGAGAGAGAGTGTTCCCTTAAAAGTATAATTTATGATAGATGATTCCTAAGCTTTCTGGTTGAGAGCAAACTTTCAGTTGGCTACCCAAATATTTCTTCTCTGTACTGCTAGTTTTCAAAAATGCAGATATATTAACATTGGGATGGGTATCTGTACCAAGAAAAACAATCTGGAGGAAAATAAGAAACACTACAGTTGTTAAATAAATACCTTTCCTCTAACCATAGACCAATCCTGTTGTGGGGTCCTGAGGAGCAAAGGCTGGTAGAGTCTTTTACCCAAAACTTACACGGATGCAGAAAATAGCAGAGTTAGGATGAATACAGATATCAGTCCTAATTAGGAACCTGCACTGGAGAGTGAATTTTGAATGGGTTTTCAAAATCATGGGATCAGAAGCAGACAAAACTGGGGGCAGCAGTGGAGAGAAGAGCCAGCCAAGGAGTGAGCAAGAAAGAGTAGATTCAGAGTAGAGAGAGAGCAGAACTACGCACTACTGGTTTTCTAAGTGAGGCTTTTTCTGTGTGCAGCTACGTGAGAAATTACAGCATTTCTGGACAATGAGTCAGGTAGTAGTGTTGTCTTTGGCTTTTTTGTCCAAACGACGGGAGTAAACCTAGAACAAGTGATCTATAGTGGCTTGTAAAATGATGAACCAATTAATTTATTTATTTTGCAACCAATTTGAGGCATTACAAGAGATATAAATGCAACTCAGCCTCCTTTGCCTGCTCCCTTCCTTTTTTCCTGCAAAATATGTATAAATTATTCCAAAATATATGGAATTAAAAATTAATAAACAGAAACCTCAATTAAATAGAGTCGGGAGACCAGAAGGAAGAGCTCTCATGCTCTGAGACAATAGCAGAGCCCAAAAAGAAGGGGAAAGACTCCCATCCTGGCAACAACTCAGCCAATGAAAAGCCAGACTGTTTATTTCCAACTTCTTTTCCCCCTCTATAAAAGAGTTCTCCTTCCCTTGCCCTGTGGGATGTGTGTGTGGCTCACTGTGATTGCAGACCTCGAATTACAATTCTCTGCTGATCCTGCATAAACCCATCTTTGCCGGAGAAATATATGACAGTCCGTTTGTTTCGGGTCAACATAAGAAAGTCCCAATTTTTTATTTTTAAATTAAATCCAGATTGATACCCATCAACAAGATTAGCAAAAAAAAAATGTTATTGTTAAGAATCATCCTCCCCCATGCCCAGTGTGGTATAAGAATATCCAGCATTAAGTCCCAGAAAAAGAAGAAATAAGCTAATTCTAGTTCTCAGTCCACTGGGATCACACTTATTAATAATTCTTTATAAATCCCAGTACTCCTGTGAAAGTGGGGAGCTCTGCAACAGTCCCATTACTCCATGAGGAGAAACATGAGAAGCTGCCCAAATCTCCTAAAGCTTAGTGCTCAAGTGCCATAGGGCAGTGCCTTCCAATCCCTTTTGCAGGGGAAGTCTACAGTAGAAATTAAACACAGACAGCAATATTTCTTCAATCAGTATGTTTCCTGCCTACCTTTCCTCTTCTTTTCCTTCTGTCCTATCTAATTTCAAAAAGAATTTATAATCCCCAGGGACTTCCCTGCTGTCGCAGTGGTTAAGAATCCACCTGCCAATGCAAGAGGACACGGGTTTGAGCCCTGGTCCAGGAAGATCCCACATGCCATGGTGGAACTAAGCCTGCGTACCACAACTACTGAAGCCCGCGTGCCTAGAGCCCGTGCTCTGCAACAAGAGAAGCCCGCACACCGCAACAAAGAGTAGCCCCCGCTCGCCGCAACTAGAGAAAGTCCGCGTGCAGCAACGAAAGCCCAACACAGCCAAAAATAAATAAATTAAAAAAAAAAAAAGAATTTATAATCCCTTAAGGAAAAGACACAGATGTAGCAAGACCAAATTTCTTTAAACCAGAGGAAATTGCAAAAGACTTGTTATGAAGGATTGGGTATGAATGAGGTATTTCAATACAAGTAAAGGGACAGAGGGAGTGATGGCAAGGCACGTATCAAAATGGGAACAACGTGGCCTCTGTCTCAAGGAACTTACATTTTACCAGAGGAAATACCAATAATAATAATCTGTTGAGTTTTTACAGTAGGTAAGCTTATGAATTGTTCTAGTAACCAAGTCCTTCGCTAGCACCTACAAGTACCCTTAAGCAAATTACAAAAAAGTGCCCCTTCCAGGTGTATACATTATGAAAGTGTCTCTCTTCCTCCCAACCTGTCTCAAACAGAGCTCCTCACCCGAACAACAAAACAATAAAAATGATTTCAGCGACTCTTTTCTCAGTTCTCCCAAGAATGGTACATGCATGGTACCATTCTAGATGCATAGCAGATATGTTAGTTTATTGCATACAACGGATGTCTTAGAGCATAGAACTTGATTTTTTCATGGAACTCCAAATGAGAAAGATTGCTAGACTCGGATTTAGACTGGATTTAGCACCTACTCTCTTCCTCATCAACACAGTTGAATACAGTGGCCCTAAGAGTTGCTTTGGTTTAATAGTATTCTGACTTGAATTCAGGTTATTAACTAGAAGTTAAATCATGACCCTCTCATTGCCTCTTATGTAATAAGAGCCAAAAGTAAGTATAAAGTGCTACGTATACTACCAAAGTTAAAGAACGTTTTCGGTTCAAAAGCCAAAAAATACTTCATAAAGAAGATGGTATTTAATATCTTAGCCCTGACTCTATGATATGATTAATATATTGAGATGGGGAAGGACAGTCCTGGTAAAAGGCATTGAGGTTTGGATGTATCTAAATTGGGCAAAGGTGGAAATTTAGTGAAGGAGGGTACAGTGTGACCATATGGTGTGGGAGCTCAAATGCAGCTGAGACATTTGGGAGGCAATAAAGACATCATCAGAAATGAGCGCTGGGAAAAAAACTGGCACTAGAGTGTATAATAGATTCAATGACTTAAATGCTTATAATATCTTTAAGGTCATGTACCTGTAGCATACTAGTTAACGTTATGGTAAGCAGCAATAAATCTGCTGAGATCCTAGTAAAAATTAATGTAGACTCAAAGGAAGAGAGATGAGTGGGAAAGCACTGGTTAGGAGCAACATCTGTAATCAGACAGACTGGACTGACATCTCTGCTTCACTCCTTATTACTAATGTGAATTGACAAATTGTGCTTTCAGCCTCAGTTTCCTAATGTATTTAAATTTTTTAAAATACCTGACTCATGGTTGTTTTAAGGTTTAAAATGCATCATGCATATAATGCCCATATTGCAAGTTCTCAGTAAATGTTGATGAAGATGAACAATGAGGACAGGTGACAGGAGGGGCAGGCACAGGGCTGGGTTAGCAATCTGCTTTCCCATATGATTGAATCTTGGAGACGGAGAAAAAGGCTGAAGGAACAGTCAGAGATAAGTTACAACTCTCAAGCATTTATAACTGGGAGAATGATGGTACCATTAATAAAATCAGGCTATCAGCCAGTGGTAAGTTCAAGTTTGAAAGAACAGAAAACAACATGCTACAAGGTGATCTCACCTCTCCAACACAAACACTTAGTGCCAGACAGCCCATCCAGCAGAAGTCAGAGCTCCAGTAAAAAGCTAGCACTGTAGTCTTCTGTGACCCTGTGGTCTCAGGACTCTGGCTCTTAACTATTCAAATTGTGGTCTCAGGACTAGCAGCATTTAAGCCACCTAGGAGCTTGTTAGAAATGCAGTAGCTTTGTCTTCTCTGCAGACTAACTGAATCATAATCTGCATTTTAACAAGATTCCATGCTGATTAGTATGCAAGATACGTTTCTAGAGGCACTGCTCCGGCCTACACTGGGGATAGGAAGAGGGAATGTCAGTTAATTAGATGGCGGAATCTCAATTGTTTACTCTTTAGACTGATCTGATTAAAGGAATTTTATTGTGCTTGTTGACTACATGAATAAAGAATCATAAAACAAAGTCTCACTTTGCCTCATTTTGTTCTATTTTCCCTTTATGGATCCTTTATAGGTCTGGAGAAGAGACTACAAATAGATGTTATGCTGTTGGAACTAAAACCATTATGGAACTAAAACAGTCACATATTTAAATTCCACAAAATAATAAAAATTATCACTAAGTGACGGCAGTTTCCCTCATTTAGAGAAGATGGCTTGACTCTTAGCATTATGTTCAGGTTTTGAAATAAAAACTCTGATTCAATTACTCAAACCATATGTGATATTTTATTTAGAAATTTTGCCATTATAAACCATGCAGTTTTCTTTTGTATGCTTCATGTATAATATATACCAGAGCTTTATATAAAGCAAATTTTTTTGACAGTGGTAATTTAGAAGATATTTTTATTAAAATGCCACACCAAAACATCTGGAATTGCTCAAAGTCATAGTGGAAGTATTTATTTTTATTGTCACAGCAGATCATCTCTGCTACATATTTTGCAATGCATTCAATTCTGATTCATAAAAATTACTTCAGAGACAGTTTCTTGTTTTTCCTCATGCATAAGGAGAATAGAAAAATTTTAAATGTAGACACTAAATGCTAGAGTTAGATTTGGGAGTACATATTAGATTAATCAATAGTTATCACTTCATATTTTTTGTTTTAAAAAGTCAAAAATCATTATCCATGTTTACCTTCTACATAATTGAATACCTAATTAATTCAAGAGATATTTATCAAATACCTACTATGTGTAAGTGTCCTAGAGCCTGAGCATTGGGCACTAAAGATGCAATGGCAAGAAGGAAAACACATGTTAATTTCCCTGGGGGAGTTTACAGAAATTGCACAGATAATGCACAAGGGCAACTATGAGAAATGTACATGATGCAGTGAGACTATACGTTCTGGGCATTTGATTTTTTCTGGAGGCGCCATTGTGAAGAGACAATGATGCTGGTAAGAGATAGAATGCAGCCATCACTTTAGGTGTCAAGGGTCAAGGAGGAAGAAGGAGCCAAAGAAAGTGCATTCCAGGTGCAAGGAACAATATAAGCCCTGTGGCATGACGCATTAAAGGAAATGAATGAAGGCTTCACTGTGAGAGGAGTGCAGGGAATGGAGAGCAGCATGGGATGCATGCGGGTGGAGCAGTGGGCAGAAGTGAGACCAAGCAGGACATTGTAAACCATGTTAAGGATTTTACTACTTCATCCTGAGCATTATAACAAGCTTGATTTAAGCAAAAAGATGTCATTTATCATATTTGCATAGATGGATTAGAAAGCATTAGGAGTAAATGAGGAGAGACACTTTAGAAGGCTAATGCAATAGTACCAGTGAATATACTCCAGACCTTAACTATGAGAAAATTCGATTTATGGCATGTTCATCTGTAACCTTTTCCAGGGAGCTTCTTCTTAGCCTCATCTCTTACCGCTCTCTCAAACCCACACCCATACATATTACACTTTTGACTCTTCTGTGAATTTTACATCTTTCTTTCCTCTGAGCCTTTATACATAGTGTTTCTTCTACTCAGAATGTCTCTCTCCTCTCTCTGCCTCTCTCTTTCTTCAAAACTCAGTTCAAAGCTTACTTCTTTAAAAACACCCTGCCAGTCCTCTTCAGGAAGAGTTCATTGTTTCCACTTCTTTGCCGGTGTTCACACCTTCTAAAACAGAATACATAACATTTATCACACTGTGCAGTGATTATTTTTGTTTTTCTGCACCAAAAGATCAGTGGATTTCAAGCTGGTGTTTCGAGCCATACAAAATTATTCCATAAACTCTTGTGGAAGCCCAAAAAATAAAACAGAAGCAAGGAGTGTGGGGTTTTTTTTCAGTTTAGGCAGGGATAGGGGTCCTGTTTCCCCTCTAGTCTTTGCTTGGAGAAGAATTCAAAATGACCCCAAGTTGGCTCCATCTGTAGAATCATCAATAAAATGAATCATCAATAAAATATACATCCTGGGACTTCCCTGGCGGTCCAGTGGTTGAGACTCTGTGCTCCCAGAGCAGGGGCACGAGTTTGATCCCTGGTCGGGGAACTAAGATCCTGCATGATGCATGGCATGGCCAAAAAAATAAAATAAGATAAAACAAAAAATATATATCTTGGATTTACTATGGGTGGAAGTAAAGTTACTATACAATACAGCTATTCTAAGATACTAGAAAGCGATAATCTATTACCTTTAGAGTGTTCAGGGCACCAGGCTACCAGTAGTCTCCATACCCCACAATCTCCAGGATACGAGTCAAACTCCTTGCATGGTTCTTTTGAAGCCATTCTCACTTGGCTTGAAATGAAAGATAAACAACCCACCACATTCAACTTCATGTGGGAGGTATGGGATTAGGTTGGGCAAAGTAGAACATTACTCAAGTCCAACAACTTTCTCCATAGAAATTAGTTCTAAAAAGGGCCTCTCCCACCTTCCAACATTTGAAGTATTATTGAGAAATTTGTTGAACGGAGAATCACAAAACTGATTCTCAGCTCTGACCTTTGCTGATCTGCGTAGGTGATCAACACCTCACTCAGGAATGTGAGGACACTTAGAACTTCTTGTATTGTTCTCAGACTTTGGGGTATCAGTCAATACTAAAACAAAAGAATCTCATGACAGCATTCTGTTAAATATGCATAGCTTATCCCCTGGTATAGATTAAAAAGGAAATAAATGCTGTTCTTCATTATTAGCAGGGTATACTTAAGTACCTCATTTTATATATTGCAATTATATCATAGTGTCTTCTAGCCCCTTTTAAAAAATTTGAGTGCTGACTATATTCCAGTTGAGGAACCTTACATTGTATTGTGGGAAAATGACAGTAAATAAATAAACATATGATATGTGTGTTACAGGTGATAAGCATTTCAAAGAGAAAAAATAAAGCACATTTAGGGATTGAAAGTGATACAGGGAAAAGAGTTGCTTTCCGTACTAAGTGGTCAGGGAAAGTCACTATGAAAATATGGTACTTGAGTAAGAACTTGAATAAAGCGACGGAGGAAATCATGGAGATAATTTAAGGAGGAGCCTTCCTGGCAGGATCATATGCCTGAGGTGGGAACACACCTGATGATTTCAAGGAGACTAGCATGTTTTTCACTGAGTAACCTAGAAAATAATTAGTAATAAAAGATGAGTCAGAGAGGTGGTAGGAGACCAAATTAAAGAGAGCCTGGTAAAGCCCAGTTAAAACTTTGAATCTTATTCTGAGGAAGTGGAAATTCTTGGAATGTTGTGAGCAGAAACAGTGACATGATCTGACTGAAGTTTTTAAAGGATTTTCCTGGCTGCTGCTTTGACAATTAACTGAAGAAGATAAACTCTGTAGCAGGAAGACCAGTTAGCTGATAATCCAGGTGAGAGGTGATGGACTTGGGTAGTGGCTGTGGAAGTGGTGAGAAATGGTTAGATTCTGGATATATTTTGAAAACAGAACTGTTAGGATTTGTGGATGGATATTGCAGTAGGTTGAATAATGGCCACACCAAAATTTCAGGTCCTAATTTCTGGAACCTGGAAATGTTACCTTATTTGGAAAAAGGGTCTTTGCAGGTATAATCAAGTTAAAGACTTTGATCTAAGGTGATAATCCTGGATTATCCAGGTGGGCCTAAGTGCAATTATAAGTGCGATGAGAGGTAGAGGGACCTGCAATAGGTACAAAAATGAAGAGGAGGAAATGTGACCATGGAGGCAGAGCCCAGAGGGATGCAGCCACAAGTCAAGGAGTGCCAGGAGCCACCAGATGTTGGAAGAGGCAAGGAACAGATTCGATCTAGCCTAGAGCCTCTGAAATCTTGATTTGGGCTCACTGAAACAGATTTTGGAATTCTGGTCTCCAGAACTGTGAAAAAATAAATTTCTGTTGTCTTCAGGTACTAAGTTTGAGGTAATCTGTTAACAGCAGCCTCATGAAACTAACACAGACTTGATGTGGTTTATAAAAGATGAGAGAGATCAGGGCTTCCCTGGTGGCGCAGTGGTTGAGAGTCCGCCTGCCGATACAGGGACACAGGTTCGTGCCCCGGTTGGGGAAGATCCCACATGCCGCGGAGCGGCTGGGCCCGTGAGCCATGGCCGCTGAGCCTGCGCGTCCGGAGGCTGTGCTACGCAGCGGGAGAGGCCACAGCGGTGAGAGGCCCGCGTACCGCAAAAAAAAAAAAAAAAAAAAAAAAAAAAAGATGAGAGAGATTTAGTATAACTTTAAGCAATTTTGACCTGATGAAGTGAAGGGATGGTGTTTCTGAGATAGGGACGACTGAGGAAGGAGCAGGCTTGGAGGAGAGAAAAATTAAAAGTTAGGCTTTAGACATGTTAAGTTTGAGATCACTATCAGACGTCTAAATATGTATGTTTAGACGGAGAGTGAATAGGTGAGTCTTGAGTTTAAAGGACACGTTGGGGCTGGAGGTAAATGTTTGATTTATTAGCATATAAGTGGTAATTAATGTCATGGAACAGAATGAGCTCACCTGGGGAGTGCATGAGGTAAGGAAGACATTCAAACATTGAGCTCTGAGACACTCCAATGTTTACACAACCAGGAGATTAGAAGGACCTAACAGTGGAGACTAAGAAGGAGCAGTGACTGTATCATAAGAAGAACCAAGAGATTCTAGATTCATAGATTTCAAGCAAGAAAGGTGTCTCAGGAAGGAACAAGTGAGTAACCACGTCAAATGCTGCGGAAAGTGGAGAAGGCAAAAAAGGTTAGAGAGCTAATAGAGATACCTGAGGAGTTGTGCTCTGAAAGTAAGCAAAGGAAGGGGGAGGTAGCTAAAGAAGAATGGGGAGTATTTTTTAAGGTTAGCATTACCATAGCAATACGGGTACAGGCTTCAAAAGGGTAAGGACCAGAGCATAGCGAGCAGATGTGCTGAATCAGAGAGGATCATGAATATAGCATCAGGAAGCTCTTCTGGAATCAGAAGAGTGGCTGTTAAAAACTCAAGAGATGAGTTGAATCTTGATGCTGTAGAAAAGTTGTTTTTAATTTTATGGAAATGACATGATAGAATATTTAAGAATAAAATATATAAATATATGATAATTTGTATTTTGTGAAGGTCTTTCATATACATGATCTTCACTTCTTACATCTCTGTGGGGTTAAGTGTTATTAACCACATTTTAAAGAAGAATGAACTGTGGTTTCAAGAGTTAAAGTGACTCGACTAAGATCTAGCAGGTTACTAAGTAGTAAGCTGAAAATACTAAAAGAAAAGCAGTCTTGAAATTGTTGCAGCATGTAGGACACTAGGAGAGAGAATCACAAACGGGAAGAAGAAAGAATAGGAAACTGTAGCAATCCAAATGGAAGATAGTAAAGACCTTAACAAGGAGAGTGCCCAACACAGTGAAAAGACAGCAATACATAGTGTGTGTTTGTGTGTGTCTGTGTGTGCACAAGTCTACATGCACATGCACTTTTATAGCCTCAGGTTATGAAATCTCACTGGAGCCATGGCTTTTTCATCATCAAAATTATACAAAACCTTCCATACTACATTTCATTTCAAAATCCCTTCACATTCATTACTTCATTTTAGAGTTACTTCAACCCTGTGGAAGATCATTGACTTTTTACAGAAGAGAAACCTGATTTTCTCAGACCGTATAGAACTTGAACAGAATTACGAGGCTGGAACATTGGAAGAGCTGTTGCCTAAAATTCAAGCTTATGGCTCCAGAGTCAAAGTAATTTTTTAAGGAAAAAAATAAATGGAAGAAGGAAAAGAATGAAGAAAGAGCAGTGAGGCCCACAAAGTTTTCTTGATAAATTAGGTGGGATATGCTTGCTAAGTCTGTCAAATTCTATTATGGCAGAATTCCTTGTGTAGCTATTATGGTCGGGAGAATTAATCACTCCTAAATCTTTAACTCTAGCCCCAATAGACCTCTAGAGCCATAGATGCACTGGATGACTCCATCAGGGTACACTGTAGCATCTCAAATGCACCATGCCCTAAATTCCCATCACAAACCTGTTTCTCCTTTTGGAGTTCCCATCGTGATAAAAGATACTAATCCACCTGGAGCCTGAGACAGAAATCTAAGCATTATCCCCAATTCTTCCAACTTGACTCCCCATATCGAATCAATTATGAAGACCTGTCAGATCCATCCCTGCATTTCTCTCCTCTTTATTGTCACTATCATGATGTTCATACCATCACTGCTTCTTGCCCCCCTGCTACTCTTGCTTCCGATATGTTCTCCTTGCCCCTGGTCTTTTTATTCTCCGATATAATCTCTACCCTGATATCTCTGTGATTCTAAATTGCAAATAGTATCACATAATGCCCTGACTTTAACCTTTCAGTATCTTCCTGTAAGCTAGTGGCGGAGTTCAAACCATTGTATAATATACATAGCCTTTCACTATTTGACCTCTGTCTATCACATCAGCTTCACCTCCTTTTGATCCCGTTGTACACTAAACTTCTTGCTGTCCTTCAAATGCACCAAATTCTCAGCACCTGCTCTCCTCTCTCTTCCATCCTAATGAGGCTTTAAGACTTATTTCTTGAACCGCCTTCTTGGCCTTTATTAACCCCTCTTACCTCCCCTATCAAGGTATTCATCCTTTACTCCATGTTCTCATAGTACATTGAATATAACAACTTTTTAAAATACGCTATTGGTTTTGTAGTTGTTCTTTTGCCCTCACTGCATCATTTAGCTTCCTGAATACAGAAATTCTTTTATACATCTTTGTATCTCCAGAACCTTCCATAGTGCCTGGTATACAGCATGTCCTAAATAACTAACTATACAGCATGTCTTAAATAACTAACTGATTAAAAATGTGGAAAAAATGATGATACGTTAATGTGATGGAATACTTGAGGGACTGAAATTCAGAAGAGTTAGATCAACCTAATTTATAACACAAATTTGGATACATTTTTTTCACGTCTAGGCTTTGGTTTTCTCATCTTTAAAGTCATGCCCCTTAACTAGATACTCTCAAGGGTCCATTCAGCTCTAAAATGTTCCAAACATATCTGTTTGAAATCAAATTGTATAATGCAATTCTACTTTTTCAGCAAAACCCCAAAGCATACAAAATCATCTAGCCACCTGAGAAAGTCAATCGTCTTCCAAACAGTGAACAATTTATTTCCTAGTCACTGGCAGGAATGCTTCCAATCTTTTATAAATAGAATCTTCCAGTAATATAATCAAAATTGATTGCACCTAGAGATTGAGCCTTTGGAAAATATGATCGTATTTCTCATCTCCTTTGGAAGATGAGTATGATTTTGAGGGTTTCATCTGAAGTCAGCTTGTACATGAAAATCCCACTTTGGATGTAAATAGCACTCATGCTTGGAGTCTTTCTGTTTCATATCTAAAGTCATTTGCTAAGTTCAAAAGTATTTAGCAAAATAAGTGTTTTTTGACAGAAATCTTTGCTTCCCTAATAGCATTTGGAAGTAAAAAAAAGCCTTCTTGCTTATGGAATATTCATTATTGGCAATTTGGGGTGCATTTTCAAGCCACAAAAATTTTCTGCTGATTATAGACTCTCTCCAAGTTGTCATAGGGTGTCCTGGAAGCAGCTGAATTTGGTCAAATTGGAGCCAAGGTACAGTGGCCTTATACTGGAAACTCACATGGCAGCTGAGTATCATGTTCTGCTGCAACATGGCTAAGGAGGGAATGTCATGTGAGACATTTGTAACACAAGAAGATATTTTTTAAACTACTGTTTAGTCATAGTCAATATATTAAAAAGCTGACGTTAAGAGACTGTGAGTATGGTAACCCTATGAATTCTATAGCTATAATTACTTGTGTTCATGGAACAGAATCAACTGAGTCTCAGGGTAAAGTCATGGATGACCAATGATGAATGACAGAAATTCAGCTTGCAATGGATGTCATTCCAATCTCTTCCTGCTAAGCATCAGCCTTGGCTGACAGAATGTCTGTAGCTGGTATATAGAAGGCATTCATTCTATACTTAATACAAAAGCAAAATTTGTTCTATTCCCTGTTATTTCTAAATGGTGGCCTTAAAAAAATAAGTTTAAGTCAAAAACATCCTAATGACTTCAATTTATTTGTGCAAAACTTGTCTTTTATTAAAAAGAGTAGAATAGATTGAGGGACAAACTCCCATCTCTGTCTCTCACACACACGCGCACACACACAGTCGCTCAGGACTTGACCAGTGTGCTTTTCTAGGATGAACAGTTTGTTCATCGGCACAAAATAGTAATTTGGCAGAAAGTTTAAAAAGTGGTTGGATGAGTAGTTCACACTATAAAGACCCTGTGTGATTAAAAGTAACAAATGACTATTTGGAGAGTTTCTTGCAGTGGTTAAGAAGGAATGTATGAATTTTGATAGAGCAATGTTCCATTTTCCTCAGGCCATATTTCTAGCAAATTCAATCCTCCAAATACGCCTTTAAATTAAGCAAAAAATGCTCCCTTTACCTCATGAAATAGCCATCAGAAAGCCATACACCTTGAAAGGCTTATAGAATAAGCCTAACAGTAGAAAAGTCTGAGACAGAGAGAAGGAGAGAGAGATTCAGAGAGAGAGAGAAAAAAAGGGAGGGACATTTGAAAATGACTGTTTATTATTTAACATAGAAGAAGAAGACAGAAAACTGCAGTGCAACACAAGCTTTAATCACCATCAAATACAGGAATGTAGGCCCAGAGGACGGATCCTTGTGGATTAGAAAAATTGTTACAAGTTCAGTATTCCCTGTGTAAGATGGCAAAGGGTAGAGAATACATATTTGGATACCAAGACTTAACATTTTTCAGTCTTGGGCTTGAAATGAACAATTTTAACTCTGAGAAAAATCATTTATACAGAAAAGAAGCTTTTGTAAAGGTGCCTAACCTAAAAAGCACTGCTGTTCCTTTCTAAGGAAACAATGCACTAACACGCAGGAGCTGTAAAGTGGTACATATTTCATCTCCAAGACACTATTCAGCACATCTGGCCAATGGCAGTTTCTGGCTACTCCTCTGCATTCTTCCAGTAAATACCTATCTTTTCTCCTCTTTTGTTTCCATAATGACTTTGCCAGTGCCTGGTGATGGTGATGTCTGTTAGCCTGGTGGCAGCCGCTTGAGCAGCACAATTTGTTGAGATTTCCTGCTGGCACGAATGATGACAATGAAAAGAGAAAAGTAAACAAGATACAATTGTTTGGGTTTATGTTGGAGAAACAGAGAAAAATCAATAATGTGTTTAGAGAAAAAGATTCTTCCCAGGAAGCAACAAGAAAAGCTTACTTTCACACTTCCAGGAGGAGAAAACCTGCCATATTTTTAATCCACTTCAATGATAATCATGATATCATTGGAAGATGCTTCCAGTTGGAACACCTTGGCTCAGCTCTGTGCAAGAAGCACAAAAGCTTAAGCACTTCTCTCCGCTTGAACACAACACGACCTCGTCCAATATTAAAACAACCAGAGGGGAAATAAGAACATTCCTCGAAATCTCGTGTACTCTACACTAAAGGCTCCAAACTTGTAGTGAAGAAAACCCGTTGGATGGCCAAGCTTTACGAAATTGCTCACTAAGTAGGGTTGCTCTTTCCAAGAAAGACAGAGTGTCCTTGTGTATATATTGAAGGGTCCTGGAAGCCACAACCTATTCTGATCTGATGGGGAAATGGGAGAAATTGACTAACCACTTTGGCCTGTTCCCTTCTCTCTGGCAAATCCTCGCATTTCTTTTCTCACCTTCCTTCCTCTTCTTTTTCTTCTTGCCTCCTACCTCGACCTTCTTCTCCCTTTCTTTCTCTACTATCACCCTTTTCCATCACCTGCAGCTCTTTCTATCTCTCTCCTCCTCTTAACATTGATTGCTCTATTAATATTGATTGCTCTATTAATATTGATTGCTCTTCTCATTTTGTGGTTTTGCCAATCACCCACTAGTGTTAGGCACTGTTCTTCGCAACGCAAAAATAAGTAAGTTAAAATTTTAAACTCTAGAGACTTACACTCAAGGAGGTCACAATCTCCTGCTGAAGATGAGAAAACATGAAATGTATTTTCACTGATTTAGTAGAACAGCTTATTGTATTCAAGACTGTTATTGTGAATATAGCTCAAATAAAACATTATCAGATAAAGCCTTTCCAACAATATTTAAAATTAGAAGTAGCACATGATCAGGAATTTACTCCTGGTTTGCACTATTGTCAATAAAAAATTTGCCTAAAATTATGGACTGTCTTACAGACATATTGACAGACAGAATAGCATTGCATACGAATGACTCTGGGTCATTTCCCCAGAATGTCTTTGGTAACAACCAACCTGACTCTGGGTGCTGAGTTGGATGCCCTTCATCAATGTGCCCATCTCTCTCCTATGGTACATACCATTGGTGACAAACTCAAAGTGTGCAAGAAACAGTAACTTTATTTTCTAAAAATCAAATTAGTTCTAAATTCAACCCTTCCCCGTTATCAATATCCACTGTCAATATGCTGCACTCATATCCCACAGGGCTGTGTACTTCTTTATCTATCATTTTGGGAAACTCTTCCCCTCCCAAGGTATGTAGGATCTTGGATATTTATAGGGTAAATATCCCAAAAGTGGGAGATGAAGTATTTTAATCTCCAATCTATCATGGTCACAACATACAAAGCCACTGACATAGCTTGTGATATTTTCTTTAAATATGGCATCTCTGCTACCATGTAGTACCTGCCAACCATCTACTCAGAGGCTTGCCTCTTGAGTCCCACCAACGTCTCTGACCTTCCCAATGGAGCAATATCTCTTCTTTGATATGATGCCCGTCAAGTATGATTGCACTTTTCCCTCTGCCTCCAAAACACCTTGCATAACTTCTTCAATGCCTTTAGCCTTCTACAAAACTAGAAAAGCTATAACCTTAAAACTGTCTTTTCTACCCTCTGAGGATACCTGAAGCAAGGCATTACGAAGATTGATTACCTACTTGAAGTGAGAGAAGTAAGGTGGAGAAGGAGAAAATTGAAAAATATGGAGAAAACAAGCACACATAGATTATTCCATAATTATTCCACGCAGAGACTACAAGGATAGAAATCACGAGGCTTAAATAAGTTTGGCTTGTTCTAAAGAGAGCAAGAAGGTCAGTGTGGCTAGAGCAAGAGGGTAAGAATAGAAGCAGGGAGACCAAGTTAGGAGGCTATTGCTGTAGCCCCACAGAGAAAGCTGGTGGCTTAGGCTACGCTGGGAGTGAGGTGGGGTGGTATGTTCATATTCCAAAAGTATTGTGGTCATATAGTCACCACAGTCCTTTATCATTTTTTCAGTCTTCTTTAGTAGATAAGGAAGGAGAAAGGATCAAAGTCTAGTTCTTTGATTCCTGGACTGTACTTCCCAGGAGGGAAGATGGAAAAGGGACCACTGAGAAAGGACTAAAAGTTTTATTTAATTTTCTAAACTTTATTGTCACAGGAAGCTTTGCTGATCATTTATTCTCCAGCTGGGCCTCAATCTGCAATCCCAGCATATGATGACATGTGAAAAAAAAAAAAACGTTACAAAACCTGGCTGGTCATCAGATCACTTGGATACTTTGTTAAAAATATTGTTTCCTAGGCCTTACTCTAGACCCGTAGAATCAAAATTCTTTAAATGTGGGACCCAGGAATCTGATTTTTAAAATCTTCCCAGATCATTCTAATGATGGATGGATTTAGGAACCACTGGAGCAGAATATATGTAAGATATCCCTGTGGTCTCCCAAAGATAATTGGAAGAGACCTGGCAGGTAAGAAGGCAAGAGGATTCAAGCATCAATAAGAGAGTTGGCATATTTGCATTCAGAGACTCGTGAAACCTCAGGATAAAGCATGGTATAGTATAAATAAAACCTTTTTAGATCTGGGAATTTGACAAACCCAGATTTAGTTTCAGCTCATCTATTTATTGGCATGTGTGTCTCTGGGCAAGGCAGGTAAATTCTCATTCTCTCAATGTCTGTATGTGTAACAGGAGATGGAAGGTCACTATACAGGGATTGAGTTCAGTGTCCCTGGGTTGCTTATCACCATGCCTGGGATCCTAGGAGGACCTCAGTTAACATCTGGAAAAGGAGATGTAAAGAAGAAAGTAAGGATTAGAAACAACTAAAAGGTCTCTCTTCTTGATGCAAATTTCTATAAGAAGGATATTTGGAAAGCAGTGGCTCATTTGGAACAATTTAAATGTTTTCTGTTTTTTTCAGAACTTTCACTTAGACTGAAATTGGTTTAAGGAGAGCAGATAATTTTCTAGTAGCATGAAATTTTCTAATAACAGGAGTAGTTCTTGATATGGGTCATTGGTCCTGCCTTGAGCAAAGTTGTTATTAAGGATTTGGATGAAAATGTACAGGGAAGTCTATCAAATCTGCAAACGGCAGGAGCAGGAAAGGAGAACTACCGCATGAGTTACTAAGCCAGGTTTCCAAAAGACATTGTCTAGTTACCCCAGTGGGCAAAAATGGATAAGATACAGTGTAAGTGCTATAGAGTATAAAGCCCAGCACTGAGATCCAGGATATCACTTATTCAAATAAAGGGTGGGAGACACAATAACAGTTCCTGTGAAAATCTCCTAGGAGTTTTAATTCACTAGAAAGAGCAGAATTGGGTCACATCTATTTTTGCACTCATAGGATATCATTCTTATGTCTATAATAGCACTTAGAACATTTTGTTTTATGGTTTATTTGGAAGCTGTCTCTCATTTTAGTCTATTAAAAACAGAGATTACATCTTGTTCATCTTTAAGGGTCCAACATCAATATCAGACCTGGCATAGAGTGTATGCTCACTAAATATTTATTATATGAGTGAAGATATGTATGAATGCAAGAATAATGATATACATTAGTGGGATAAGACCCTCAAAATCAGAATATGAAAGAAACGGGTGCCTAAGGAGGGGTAGGGTGAAAAAATATCTATTTATTAACCAATATTGATGAGGCTAACTTCCAAAGATCAACAATTTTGCAAGAATGATGTGATAATGTAGCATTTCCTAAAGTGTGATCTTCACTTACAAGGTACTTTGAAGAAAATAAATACTGGGGGGAGGGGATGGATCCTGTGTTCAAAAATGGTCAGTAAGTTCTGAATACTCTGCTAACTTAGGATTCACAAGGTGTTTTATTATGCTAAAGGCTTTGAGAAGCTCTTCTGCAAATAAACCTATTTAGCCTTATTTATCCTGGTGTTTAACCCTGTCTTTGTGAATTAATTTGACCGCAGAATCACTTTTGTGTGTGAGACAGATACCGTATTAACCTCCAGAAAAGGCAGTTGGGGAAGGCTGTTAGAGCAGAAGGAGTTCTGGACTGGGAGTCAGGAGATCTGGGTTCTAGTCCTGACTCCTCAATACTGCCCTCATAGCCTAGGGCATAAACCCTTAGTGTCTGTATCTCTACAATGGGTTGTTAGTTCTAGATTGCCTTTATCATCTTTATCACTATCATGTCTTATTACGCATGGAATTAGGACTGGAGTCCAGTGTAGAGGAGACTACACTTCCTAGTATTTCAGGGAGAGGGAAGAGCTTGTGTCTAGTTCTGACTAATATAAGTGAGAATGGGATGTGCCTATTCCAGGCTGAGTCAGTGAAAAACTCTGTATGTCTCTCTAATCTCCCTTCCCTCTGTCCCAGCAGTCATGGAGAAAGTCTCACATTGAGATGTGGGAGCTCCAGACCAAAGCAGTGTGGACTGCTGAATCCCTGCCCTGGCAGCTGCCCTGGGCAGTTGACTGGACTTCCAACAGATTTTGCATTAGTGAGAAATAACCTGAGGTGTTAAACCACTGAGATTTCGGGGTTGTTTGTTACCACAGCGTAAGCCTAGCCTCTCCTGACTAATAAAGTAAGGCAACTATTTTAAATTAAAAAAAATCTGAACCAATGTTTTATATGCCTTTAGGTTCTTGCAATTAAAAGATCATCATAAATGAAATATATTCATTCTTTTAATTTCGAATGATGTTATTTAAGTTACTGTTTTAAATGCCAAATTTCAGGAAGAAAATCATAATACCATGCCTTGGGTCTGTCACTCCTGCCTTCCAAGGAGTTCAGATTGCTTTTACACATGTTATTCTGGACTCCTGCAGTCCAGGGAGGTAGAGAAAGATATTATTACGCTTATTTCTCTTAGAGCAAGGTGCAATGTTCAAAGAGGGTAGGTAATATTCTCAGAGTCCCCAGAGGGAACAGACTTTAAAATCATGTTTCCAGTTCACCCATTCCAGGGTTCTACATATTCATTCCTTGATTTTGCACTTTGTTGCTTTGTGACATTTCCTCTTCAAACTCCCACAGCAATTTCTCTGTCCCTCTCTGGTAATGTGTTTTGTTTGTTCAGAATATCTATTTTAACAATCTTTATGGAGCCCCTGCAACGTGAAGAATAACATTTCTGGCAATCAGACAGAGGAGTAAGGAACTGAGGAACAGAATGCATGGAAGAGAGCAGGGCCCCATGCAGAACTCTATTTTAGATTGTGAGAGGGATTGCTTTTATATATAGTGCCTAAAGCCTGGTCAATGGTAGAAATGATTCCCAGGTCTGCAGTTAATATAGCACAGGCTTTATCTTCCTGTGCCTTACCCAGTAGATGGAACATAATAGTTAATTAATTAAGGAAGAAAGAGAGGTAGGCTTGAAGAGGAGACTGAAAGAAGAAAGGAAGGAGGAAAGGGAGGAAGGAAAGGAAGGAGGGAGGAAACTGTGTATCTTATTTTTATCAATAATTATCCATCCTAAAACCATAAATATATTTTTTCTATACCCATTTACCCAGTAGAAAATTAGACCATAAATATTCTAGGGATGTTTAATTGAATTATCAATATAATGCTGGTGATGAGAGCACAATGTTACTATCTGTTCCTTCTTTGTCTAATGCCTGTGTAGGTATTCTGAGCATCTGTCCAAAATTTCTCTTGGCTAAATAGTATGAGCTATATACACTGCATATGTGAATGGTAAAGGCAAATCTATGTTCTGTGTCTAACTGCAATGAATACAGATCCCTGCAAGAGGTGGTAAAGAAAATATTTTTTCATAGATTCCCATGGACTGCTTAGATGTTATAGAATTAATATGTTTCATTTGTAGAAACTTAGTCTTCTTGTTATGTTTCTGGCTTTAGATAAATTGCTTTTTTTCAGAGAGAGGAATGAATGATTATTTTTGAAGAAGCAGTGAGGTTTATTGGGATGCTAACAGTGGAAATATTTTACCAGCCTGTCATTTCTGCTCTTCCCCTCTCTATAAGGCCTGTTCCATAAATGGCATTCTGTTTTCAATAATCTAAGTAACCAAAGAAATATGGCATAGACTGAATACCTCTTATGCAAGGCTAAAGTGGAAATGATTGAGTTTTAATGAGCCTGGTCATCTGGCAGAATTGCAAGGACCTGGACAAGAAGGTCAGGAGAGGAGAGGGTCAGTGGGTGATGCGTGAAAGGCAACAAATACTGATCACATCCAACTTATGCACAGCTTTAACTTGAAAACTTCAGATAATCAACTTATATGAAGACTCCTCTCTGCCTTTAAGAAGCTATCAATCTAATTAAGTAAACTGTGTTAACAGGTAATCAAAGAACAATAGCCAGACTGATCACACAGCATCGTTTTCCACCTATTCTAAAAGGTCTCTGATCCTTTCTTTTATTTTATATCCAATGCTACAGTTTAGTTCAAATCAAGACCATCTCTTATCAGAACTATTAAAAACTATTCCTCATTCTCCCCTTTTCTTCTAATATTTTTTGAAGATGTATGTGCTAAGTATTCTTAGCACATAAGAACTACACATATTATATGTGTTATATATATATGACTCTTAGATTGCTAAGGACTACACATGACTTAAGTCATCTGATCTCCATGCTGTCCACAAAATGCCCCTAGCTTTAGAGTGTGTACACAGTCTGGGCTCAGTGTTTATTTACAGATTCTACTCTACCACCATACCTGAAATGACCAACTGGAGCGAACTCAAAGAGGTAAGAGAAAGTACTGTATCCATGAAATCGAAAGAAAGTGCCAGGTAGAAGAAAGAGGGAGAACCCATATGCCTAAGGAAGTGTTTCCAATATAGAAGCCATGACCTTTTTTTTCATAATGTGACATCCCATTACTTCTGCCATATTCTGTTGGTTAGAAGTGAGTAAATAATTCCCACCCCCACTCAAGGGGAGAAGATTATGCAAGAGCATGAATACCAGGAGATGGGATCTCTAGAGGCCATCTTAGAGGCTTCTGACTACAGAAAGGATGACAGCTGTTCAGCAGTTCTATAGAACAGCCCATCAAAATTAGAGAAAGATGTCTCCAAGGGAAAATATCAAAATGGAACTAAGAGATTATTTGATACATGTTACAATATATCAATACATGTGAAAAATAGTGCTGAGAAGCATATTGGAATTGTGTTGCATTAAGAAGGAATTATTGAAAAAAATGTATAGACAATTTCAGTAAAGGAAAAGAAATAAACATAAAAGCAGGCAGTTAACGAGAAAGAAAACAAAACTTTCAAGAAAGAAAATAGAATCATAGTATACTACTTGGCTCAGCAGCAAATAATGTTTACATGGACAAAGTAATGTAAATGAGTACTTAACAAAATTGTGACATAACTATGCTCAAAGGGAGGGTAGGAACAGGGAAGTTAAAGGATATGGAGGGTAACACAACTAAATACTCATCTACCATAGTAAGTCAAGGGATAATTTTTAAAGTTGATAGCGGATTAATAAATACTTTTTAAAATTCATAAATCAAGAAGTCAGCATTAATGTATCATTTAGAAATAAGAAGGAAAATGTCAAAAAATAGTCAAATATTTTAAAGTTGTTAGAGGATGGAACTAGGGTATAATGGGAAAAATCAAGAGGCTGCTCTTTTTCATTATAAGACATGAAAGTATTTTGGCTTTTTTTAAAACTGTGAGCATATGTTTGTTTGATGAAAGTAAAAATGAATTTGAAAATAAGTACATTAAGTACAAAGATACTTAAGCACTGTATTAGGTGAGAAGGATACAAAGATGAATAAAGGCCATGTCCGATTTCAAATTCTTATACTCTAATAGAACCTAGAACATAGTCATGAAGGTTGTCTTTTTTTTCTCATTGCTTTTACAATAAATGTGTCTGGGTAGGGTTTATCTCTTCTTACTGAAATGGAAGGGAGTTCTGATTAATTGAAGCTTCTGATTAGCTGGGTTTTAATTACTCGGAAGACAAAAATCTCTCTCCACTTTATCTCTCTTCAATTTTCTCTGTAATTTTCCCAACACATCGGACCCACTTTCCACAGGACACAGAAAGAACTGACCCTGCCCTTTACTCAAAATGAGGACCCCTGAGAATGCAGTGGATATCTATTCCACATGAGCCTGGAGGACCCAGCACTCAACATGGCTCTGCCGCTGGCCTGCTGCTGCTTAGCACACTGGCCTCACTGACCAGGAGTAGCCAACTGTGTTTCCAGGCTCAAGCCACTGATCACATCTGAAGTGCTATGCTTGAAACCCAGAGAAATAGGAATGTACTTATTGGAGAATGTGCTTTTACCATAAAACTTCTGAGAAAGTATTAACTGTAGATAGTTAACATTTTTTCTCTGGACAGCTGGTCAGATATAAAAGTCAGCTGGTGATAGTTTTGTAAGTAAATATGATGTCTGTGGCAGAACAATTCTAAGAGCAGGGACAGCTTTATAAATATCAACAGCTGGACAGTTGAAGGAGATAAACTCTGCCTTTTGTTTTTTTCTTTTGCTTGGAGCAGCATGCAGTCCGGAGCTGAAAACTGTCTTCTAGAATGACAGAAGAGTTGGATTTTGAAGCTCATGTATCAATAAAAAATTTACTCGTCCAGGGATTCAATAGTTTAACAGAGCCTGGCTTTTGGTAACCAATGCAGAGATGAAAACACTGAAATTTATACTGCTTTCAGATTGTAGAATCCTTTGCAATCCACCAAGTGTCATGGAAATAAAGACTATGGATCAAGGGCACTCACATTAGATATAGGGCACATGAAAAAAATATTGATGTCAGGATCCAATTATACGAATCAAATTCAAATCATTTGGGATAGGGCTTTGGCGTTAGCATTTTTTAAACATCTTTATTGGAGTATAATTGCTTTACAACGGTTTATAACAAAGTGAATCAGCTATACATATACATATATCCCCATATCTCCCCCCTTCTTGTGTCTCCCTCCCACCCTCCCTATTCCACCCCTCTACATGGTTACAAAGCACCGAGCTGATCTCCCTGTGCTATGTGTCTGCTTCCCACTAGCTATCTATTTTACATTTGGTAGTGTATATATGTCCATGCCACTCTCTCACTTTGCCCCAGCTTATGCTTCCCCCTCCCCGTGTCCTCAAGTCCATTCTCTACGTCTGTGTCTTTATTCCTGTCCTGCCCCTAGGTTTTCCAGAACCTTTTTTTTTTTTTTTAGATTCCATATATATGTGTTAGCATACAGTATTTGTTTTTCTCTTTCTGACTTACTTCACTTTGTATGACAGACTCTAGGTCAATCCACTTCATTACAAATAAATCAATTTCGTTTCTTTTTATGGCAGAGTAATAGTCTATTGTATATATGTACCACATCTTCTTTATCCATTCATTTGTCGATGGACACTTAGGTTGCTTCCATGTCCTGGCTATTGTAAATAGAGCTGCAATGAACATTGTGGTACATGACTCTTTTTGAATTATGGTTTTCTCAGGGTATATGGCCAGTAGTGGGATTGCTGGGTAGTATGGTAGTTCTAGTTTTAGTTTTTTAAGGAACTTCCATACTGTTCTCCATAGTGGCTGTATCAATTTACATTCCCACCAACAGTGCAAAACGGTTCCCTTTTCTCCACACCCTCTCTAACATTTATTATTTGTAGATTTTTTGATGATGGCCATTCTGACTGGTGTGAGGTGATATCTCATTGTAGTTTTGATTTTCATTTCTCTAACAATTAGTGATGTTGGGCATCCTTTCATGTGTTTGTTGAAAATCTGTATATCTTCTTTGGAGAAATGTCTACTTAGGTTTTCTGCCCATTTTTGGATTGGGTTGTTTGTTTTTTTGATATTGACCTGCATGAGCTTCTTGTAAATTTTGGAGATTAATCCTTTGTCAGTTGCTTCATTTGCAAATATTTTCTCCCATTCTGAGGGTTGTCTTTTCGTCTTGTTTATGTTTTCTTTTGCTGTGCAAAAGCTTTTAAGTTTCATTACATCCCATTTGTTTATTTTTATTTCCATTTCTCTAGGAGGTGGGTCAAAAAGGATCTTGCTGTGATTTATGTCATAGAATGTTCTGCCTATGTTTTCCTCTAAGAGTTTGATAGTGTCTGGCCTTACATTTAGGTCTTTAATCCATTTTGAGTCTATTTTTGTGTATGGTGTTAGGGAGTGTTCTAATTTCATTCTTTTATATGTAGCTGTCCAGTTTTCCCAGCATCAGTTATTGAAGGGACTGTCTTTTCTCCATTGTATATCCTTGCCTCCTTTATCATAGATTAGTTGACCATATGTGCATGGGTTTATCTCTCGGCTTTCTATCCTGTTCCATTGATCTGTATTTCTGTTTTGGTGCCAGTACCATACTGTCTTGATTACTGTAGCTTTGTCTGAAGTCCAAGAGGCTGATTCCTCCAGCTCCATTTTTCTTTCTCAAGATTGCTTTGGCTATTCAGGGTCTTTTGTGTTTCCATACATATTGTGAAATTTTTTGTTCTAGTTCTGTGGAAAATGCCATTGGTAGTTTGATAGAGATTGCATTGAATCTGTAGATTGCTTTGGGTAGTATAGTCATTTTCACAATGTTGATTTTTCCAATCCAAGAACATGGTATATCTCTCCATCTGTTTGTATCATCTTTAATTTCTTTCATCAGTGTCTTATTGTTTTCTGCATACAGGTCTTTTGTCTCCCCTGGTTGTTCTAATGTGTTTAGCACTGTCTGAAGGAATGTTAAGAATGGGAAACATGGTAGGGTGAAAAAAGCTGAGAATGGGACACACATGTCCTTGATTTACTGGCTGTGAGACCCTGGATAGGAATCTCAGTCTCTTTAAGTCTTGGTTTCTTCATTTTCAAAATGAGGATAAGAATCTTCTTATCCCTTATAGGGAAATTTAAGGCTCAGAAGAGGTCCTCTGAAAACACTTTGCAACTATGATACTCAGAGCAAATATCTGTTATGAGGTTTTTCTGACCCTAGTTCTAACACACGGAAGTGTCTTGTAAGAGAAAAAAGCAAAACTCACAGCCACCCTGACAGTTGGAATCTCTGATGGTCAGCCTTTCCAAGCAAAGCTCTTCAAGGCATAATATTATGGTCATCAAAACCCAAATGGTTGCCTCTTGATAAGACCAAGCAAGAGAATAAAATTCTAAGAATGGAACATGGGTAAGGAGCAAGAAGTAAGAAAGAAGATTCAGAAAGAAGGAATCCACAAGACCTCCATAACCCTCCTGAAATCCTAGCCCTGGAAACTTGCATATTTTATTTCAGTTTAGATTGGCCCTGCTCTTTGAGCATTGATTCATGCTGATGTAGGTAAACTGCAAGGCACAGAGTAGACACTTAAATATCAATTTGAATATTGTCTAAAATCTCAGTATGAAGAAATACTCTCATTATAAGGTTGTATCTATTACTAGGTACAGTTTGAACCCTACACATATAAAGAAGCTGAGGAAAGATGGATGTGTTAGCCATGAAGGATACAAAACCAAAAGTCTAGCCACACAAGCTGGATCATGAAGCCGTTATTAACCACCATACCAGGAACAGTCCAGGACACAGGACTATATATGCCTAAAGCCCTCTTTACCCAGTGGACCTAAACCCTCAGCCTCTATGGATAATCTGTTGGGGTTCCTGGCAATCACTACCCTGTAACTGGTGTTAAAGTGTTGTAATCACTGTAGGAGCAAATAGAGATCAAGGAATTCTGGGAGAGGCGTTCGGGAGGAGAGTCTGAACTAAAACTGAAAGGGGACAGGATTGAACCAATTGAAGAAAAAGAGTATGTTAATGAAGCAAACAGCATGACTAAAGGGAAAGCTGCAGGCCAAAATAAATGAGACATTAATTGTAATCTATTTTCAGGTAAGAGGGGCCAGCTGCCAGGCTGTGTGGGTGTGAGAGCAGTCCTTGGAGAGGTCAGCGTAACAGTGGCATTTTTCTCTACCATATTCCTGAGTGTAGATGACTTCCAATCAAGTTGGTTGGAAAGTCATGGTTTTTAGGGAAGAAAACAAACATCCTTCTACTGTAAAGGCATAAACTTGTTCTTCATTCATTTGACATCTATTCATTCCACAAGTGTTGGGTTTGGGGGAATTTGAGGTTTTTCGTTTGTTGTTGTTTTCATTTTTGTTTTTAGCATCTTCTGTGAGTGAGACATTGTGTATTGAGGACTCAGCGCTGGACAATTCATGATTCCTGCCCCCAAGGAGCTTACAAGAATCCTGTTCAACAGCAGGGAAGTAGGCAGACAAGCTATGTGACCTTGGACAAATGACTCACCTGCGGATTTCAAAATGTTAAAGTTAGGTAATATTTAGAACCATGCCATAAGGTAGTTGAGAGTATTTAATAGGATAATGCATGTAAAGCACTCAGCACAGTGGCAGGCACATAATAAGCATGTTATAAATATTAACTATTGGTATACCTAACCACATCACTGGGCTTGATCAAGGCAAGCAAAGGGGAGGGAATAGGTTATTCTCTGGTGCTGAGACCACTGTTAGACCTCAGCCAGCAGGCTCTCCCAACAAAATGAACATGCATTTGGCTGGATTCCACAATTCGAATCTTACAACTTCAGTTTCTAAGCTTCTCCTAGACAGCTGTACTCACAGAGTTGATGAAATGCAACTGGTCATGCTTACCAGTTTAAGCCAACTAGTCCCCTGCCATATGCCAGACATATGTGCTTCCAGGGTAAACAACTGCACATGAAAAGAAGAAGGAAAGAAAATGGCAGTTACTGCCTTTCCAGTGAAAAGGATGAGGGTGACCTACAATGCAGACATTGTCATTTACAAGAAGTAAACAGAGCCCTTGGACTACTCACTCCGGAGTGTTTCCACTTGGACAGAGCAGCTGTGAGCCAGATGGTCACTTATGGGCAGATCCAGGCTAGGAACCTTAGCATGGCTTGTGATGATGAGGAAGAAGAACAAATGCAAAACGAAGCTTGTTTTCCTTTGGAAAATATTGCCTCAGCCTGCTGAGAGAATGTACCTCATCAGTAGCCACAATGAAAGTGCGGATGATTAGCAAGGATGATGAAGATGACACCCCACTTCTTACCCTCAAAGAAAAGGAAGCCTCTGGTCTCCCTGCAACACTCTTATTTCTGGCACTGAGCCAGGTGATGGGTAGGGTTTGGTCTTAAATGATTCAGAGACAAGTTTCAGGATACAGTTTCTTTGGTGCTTGGGGATTTGGCTACCTTAATGAAAAAGTTCTTTTGAGAGATTTAGGCTTTTTTAAGGCTGAAGTTTTTGGCCTCACCTTGATGATGCAGGCTCCTTTATTTGAGAGCTCCTTAAGGCCAAGGACAACATCTCAGTAGTTTTTGTAGAGCTGATGCTTACTATGCGCTCAATAAATGGTGAGTGTGTGTCAGAGAGTTGGGTGGTCAGGGCATGAGAGAGAGAAACAAAGAAACACATGAAGAAGAGAAAAAGGGGAAGAAGGTAAGAGGGATATGAGGAAGTGGAGGAAGAAGTATGCAAAGGGATGAAGAAGGCATCATAGACTGTGGACCATGAAAGCCAAGTAGGGACACAGACCTTTCAAGAGATGCAGATATCAGGAAGGTTCAGTCTCTTCAGCAGACGATTAAAGAACAGACTAGACAACTGTATCTCCCAGAAGACACAGTGCTGAGGACCTTGTATAGACCCCAGTGGCAGGGACTAGGGAAAACTGGAGAACAAGAAGGAAATTCTGAATTGGCCTGAGCTTTCCATCTGAATTGACTGAAATCATCTGGAAGCAAGTAGATCAAGCAATCTGCAGTAAGCAGAATAGAGGGCAAGGAGAGAAAGACGAATTATAGAAAAAATAAGCTAGTTTTTGCATACTTGAAGTTTTAACATCAGCTATGCATAAAATGTTTCCAACCTAATTCACTTGGACGAGTATTTATGGAGAGACCGCTATGACAGCTGAAAAGCCATATTTTCCCCACATGCAAAGTTTTCTTGCTTTGAGCTGAAATTAAATCAACCAGGGGCTCTCTTGGCGCTGATTCAGACATTCATTTTTCTAAAGGTAGGGTCTCAAAACAACAATCGCTCAAATGCCTTCCATTCAGGGGATAATGATTTCAGTGTATCATGATGATACCATGTATCTACAGAGCATTCTTCAACTACAGGTGTGAAATTGTCATTATCATCCCGTTAGTAAAGAAAGGGGAAAATTGAAAGCAGAGAGTTTAACAAATGACTTGCCAAAGACCGTCACTCAATAGTAAAACTAAGACCCTAACCCTGGTCTTCTAACTTCAAGGGCACTGCCTTTCTGCTCTGTTGCATCCACTCACAGATACAGTTTATGGGATTCATTTTACTTGTTCAGAAACTAGATTTTTAACAGTTCACTCAAGTATGACTGGGTTCTGGAAGATGGATTTGCTAACCCCACTCATAAGAGACTAAATTCTACCAGGTAGGGGAGAAGAAATCATTGGTTCTAGAGTAAGAGACAATTATCTGCCCAGGAAATTCTGGAGTTATCTGTAAAACACAGAGAGAACCTGTGTGTGTGTGTGTGTGTGTGTGTGCGCGCGCGCGCACGCGCATGTGTGTGCGTGCGCACGCACACGTGCATGTGCACACGCATGCATGTGTTTCTGTGTTTCTCTTTATTTCTCCACTTACTGCATGAAGTCTCCTAACTTGACAGAGCACCTTGCTGTTTCTTGAGAGTTGTGTCCAAGAGGGGCCCGAGGTTCTGCTGTAGACTATGTACTCATTACTCTACCTTGGGTTCTAGGCATAAGGATCATTTTTTCCGCCCAACCCTGCTTTGTGCTGACAGGGCCATTTCATTCAATGGGATAGCCATCCCAGTCCATTGTGAGAGGTCTACTTTGCCATAGGTCAGGACAGAAAGCCATTGCTTATCAGCGCTTAAGGCACAAGACAAATGCATAATCAGAGATTGGAGAACCCGTAAGAAGAGGTCTTTCTTTCATGGGTCACATCATCTTCATCAGCTTACTCATCCCCAATCATTGGAGGGAACCCAAATGGCACAGTGACTATATTTTCTAAACCAAAGTTTGGTACAGGAATTTTGACAACAACTTTTGCTCTTCTTGGTGAATTAATTTTTTTGAAGTCTAGAAGGTTATAAACGTTGAATGACATTAAGCATTCTCTTTTATGTATGTATATAAGCACGTATATATTTTTTCCATGCCACTTCCATAAAAATAGTTTAAAGTACCTTTTTATTTTTTTAAATTGCATGTATTACAAATAATGCAATTATCCGGAATTGGGGTCATCACCTTTCTATACTGTTTGCTGTCCCTTTTATAATAATTAACATTATAATGTTCCCTTATTTCCCAAAGCATATACATTCTATCAACTGCTTCTATTTTTTAAAAAAATAATCTGTTGCCAAAAACAAACCAAAAAAATTACGGATATGGGATTTAGGCTCACATATTTTTAGTAGACCTATATTGGAACTATATGATGTGTAGCATGTAACATATGAGGCTGTGGACATGATGACATCCTTCCTGCTCATCAGAGAGCCTTCAGCTGTCTGCCCTTTCATATACTGTCTCAGCCACAGAAAGGAATTTGTCCAAAGTCATTCCCTTCCTGGGAGAGCTCAGATATAACCATTAGTCAAGGTAGGGGATAAAGACCCAGCCATTTCAGTGGGGATAACTCTGATGGCAAGTTTAACTCTAAATCTCCCCATGGGGTAACCAAGACTGTCACTGAGCCTGCATTGCCATTCAACTGTCCCTCTTTCTTATCCTGCTTCTTTTCCTTTCCTTCAACAGATCTTGATACCAAGAGTACCTCATAATAAACATCTTGGTCCCTAAACTCCATCCTAGAGAATCTAACCTGTGGCTTAAAACAAGAATATAAAGTTCTTGAGAACAGGAATATTTGTCTTGTTCACAGATGCCAATATATCCCCAGTGCCTAGAACAGTAACTGGTAAATAATAGATTCTTTATAAATTCTTGATGATTATATAAGGCTTCACCTGCATGACTGTTCTTTCAACATTTTCTGAGAGCCTACTATATGCCAAGTAAAGAAGGAGAAAAATATATACAAAAGGAACAGTGCCTTCTCTCAAGTAGCTCACCATATATTTGTGGAAAGAAATAAAGCAAAGATTACAGCACAGTGATAAGTACAATGATAGTAAACGCAAGGAGCTGTCAGAGCACGGAGAAAAACAGAGCATAGCAATAAACACAGCCTTAGAGGGAAGGCTTCTCAGGGAAAGTGACATCTGTGGGGTGATTTAGTAAGACCATAGTGTACCATTACGAGCACAGACTGAAGTTCTGAAGTTCTGAATACTGGGTTCACATCCCAGTATTATATACCAGAGGCATAGGTGGACAAGTTATTTAACTTCCATCTCAGTGATAACTATTCAAATTGGGGAAATAAGAGTATCATGAAGACTAAATGAGTCAACATCTCTGTAGAACACATCTGTCCAATATTAATCTCTCACTAAGTGTTAATTCAATAGATACAATGGATAAATTGGATTATCCCAGTAGAGAAACACTCTCCAGACAGTAAGTAAGAGACCAGAGTGAGTCTGGAGCCCTCAGCACTCATTATTTTTAGGACAATGGGAACATGGGTGTGAATGGAGGAGGAACTGGGGGAGAGGCAGTTGGGTAGGAGGAAGGCCCTTGATGAAAGCCATCTCTTGGGAGCAGATGCAGGTCTCCCGGCTTAGATCATAAATTCTTTTAAAGGGAGAGTCTGTTTAAAGGTCCTAGGGCTTCATGTCTAAAAGTTCTATTGAAAATATTAACAAATTGAGTCTGAAATACTTAGTAAACATCACAGTCATCTGACTATAGGAGTTTCTGTAAATGGGTAAATTGAATCTATGGGCTGAAGAGAACATGAAAAATTCCCTTCCCATAGAATTTTCTTTTCTTCTCTAAAAACAGTCATTCAGTATAAGGTTACTACTGTCTCTGAGATTAAAAACATGATATCTGGAATATTTCATTTTACACATTTATATATGACTGTGGAATCAGTAGATTAGTGTCAAAATGTTCTGGGAATATTTACTTAACCCAAGATATTTTAAGAGAATGAAAGTGTTGGGTTCAGAAATAAGGAGAAGTCACAGACTACAGTTAAGGGAACATGGTCAATGTTTTTCTTGGTCATGTCTTGATTGCATATCAATCCCACTTCCACCTTGCAAAAAGTAGAGTATCTGCTCAGGCTGCCTGAAAATATCCCTGGCTGGGTGGCTAAAACAGCAGAAATTTATTTCTTACAGTCCTAGAGGCTGAAAAGTTCAAGATCAAGGTGCTAGCAAGGCACGTTTCATTCTGAGTTCTCTTCTCTTGGCTTGTAGGAAGCCATTATCTTGCTTTGTTCACACATGACCTTTCCCCAGTGCCTGTGCTGGAGAAGGGAGAGAGAGAAAAAGAGCACAAGTTCTCTGGTGCCTCTTATAATAAGGACACTAATTCTATCAGATCAGGGTTCTACCCTTATGACTTCATTTAACCTTAATTACCTCCTTAGAGGCCCCAGCTCCAAATATAACCACACTGGGGGTTAGAGTTTCAGCATATAAATTTTGGAGGAGTCACAAATATTCAGTTTATAACATTCTGCCCCTGGGCCCCCCAAAATCCATGTCCTTCTCACATGTAGAATACATTCATTCCATCCCAACAGCCCCAAAACTCTTAACTTCTTCCAGCATCAAGTCTAAAGTCCAGAGTTTCATCTAAATATCATGTAAATCAGTTACGAGTAAGACTAAAGGTACAATACATCCTAAGATAAAATTCCTCTACAGCTACGAGCCTATGAATTCAGACAAGTATGTGTTTCCAAATACAATGGTGAAAAAGTCACAGGATAGACATTTCCATTCCAAAAGGGAGAAATAGGAAAGAATGGGGTGATGGGTCCCAAACAAATCGAAAACCTAGCAAGGTAAATTCTATTAGATCTTAAGGCTTGAGGATAATCCTCTTTGGCTTGATGCTCTGCCTCTGGACCCACTAGGGCAGTGGCCCCACCTTCCAGATCTACTTAGGGCAATGTTCCCAGCTTCTGGACCCACTGGGGCAAGACCCACACCCCCATGTCTCTGCCATGTGGAGGTCCCACAACCAAGGATTTGGGCAGGGTCTATCTAGCCTGTTGAAACCAGGGTGGCGCCCCCCACTTTGAAATCAAGGAGACAGCTCTGATGATCTCTGAATCAACTTCAGAGTCATCATCGTTCCTTATTCTTGAAGAACAATGCACATTTGCAACTGAATAACTCTATTATCCTATCCTACACAATCTAAGTCCAACTGCCTTTCTTCATTTCATCTCACCTTTATCCCACTCAGTTCAAACTGATGGTGTTTCTGCTTCTATAATCCCATAATCTCTTCATCAAATGATAGTCCAGTTACACTCTTGGTATTCTCTTTAGAACGTGCTTTTTCATATTTTGCAGTATGAATAGACTGAAAATTTTCCAATTCCTTAAGTTCTGGTTCCTTTCTGCTTAAAAATCCTTTCTTCCGTTCATCTCTCCTCTCACATTATATCAATAGTATAAGCAGTCAAGAGGGCCCAAGCCACACCTTCAACATTTGGCTTAGAAATCTCCTCTGTTATATATCCAATTTCATCACTTAAAAGTTCTATCTTCCACAAAAAACTAGAACACAATTCAGCCAGGTTCTTTGCCACTTTATAACAAGGATTGCCTTTCTTCCAGTTTCCAATAACTTGTTCCTCTTTTCTATCTGAGACCTTACTTTTTTCCATCTGAGGCCTTTTATGTTCATATTTCTACCAACATTCTGTTCAGGATCAATTATATATTCTTTAAGAAGATAGAAGCTTTCTCTCCAGCTCACATTTTAAATTTTTTTTCTGAGCCCTCATCAGAATCACCTTTAACATCCTTATTTCTAATTTCATGGCAATCTAGGCTTTTTCCAGCATACGCCTCAAATCTCCCCCAGTCTCTACCCATTACCCAGTTCCAAAGCCATTTCCACATATTTAGGTATTTGTTACAGGAGAACCCTATTCTTAGTACCAAAATCTGTCTTAGTCCCCTTGGGCTACCATAACAAAATAACACAGACTGGGTGGCTTAAACAACAGAAATTTATTTCTCACAGTTCTGAAGGCTGGGAAGTCCAAGATCAAGGTGCCAGTGGATTCAGTTCCTAGTGAAGGCTCTCTTCCTGGCTTGCAAATGGGCCACTTTCTTGCTGCATCCACACATGCAGTGTCCTCAGTGTGCTTGGAAGGACAGAGAGAGGGGGGCTGAACACGTCTGCTGTCTGATATCTCTTTTTATAAGGACACTGATTCTCTGAGATCAGGGCCTCACACCTATGACCTCATTTAACCTTAATTACATTTTTAGGGGGCCTCATCTCCAAATACCGTCACACTGAGGGTTAGGGCTTCAAGATATGAATTTTGTGGGGACACAAAACTTGCAGTCCATAACATATATACAACACCCATAATGATTCCCTGTAGAGTGCTCTGAAATACTAGAAATTTCTAGTTAATATGGAGCGAGTATGATCATAATTAAATAAAACATTTTCTGTGGTCTGCTTTAACTTCATTTAGCAAAAAATTAAGTTTTAATAAATATGAATGACCCAATCAATGTCTCCAGTACACTGATGAAGGATATGGTAGAAATGCTGACAGTATAAACAACTTCTCTCAGAACTATGAATGTGTTCTATCATTTTGCCTCAATATAAAGCAGACAGCAAATCATTACCTTTAAAAACAAAGCAGTTGGGCAGAATGGATATGTTCATTTTTCCAGATAAACAGAATGCACTATTTGTGAAGCAGATTCAGAGGTTTGCACGATTGATGGATTATCTTGAGAATTAGACTTAAACATTTCAATAGAAAGTCCAGCATCCTTTCCTTTTGCTGAGTCCCCAGGACAGGCCAAGGCTGTCTTTATTCTGCCTTGTCAAGCCTTCTAGGTTTCACTTAATGAGGACCACTTTCACCAGAGTGAGATGGAATCCCTGTCATGATGTGTGAGATCACACTGGAGCAGAACCAAGAAAGACTTGAGCCAGCCGGCTCTCCTGCAGCAATGTACAACTCATGTTCCGCTCCCTTGTCCAGCGTGCCTTTGTGAATTGAGCCTTTCCATGTCTGGCTAATTCAAGGCCAGAACCCTTTGCTCCTTATGGAAATAGAAAAACGAGGTTTCCAGGTTTGCTTTCAAACAGGGACTGGGATGCAAAAGGATCCCATGCATTAGACAGTCTTTTCAGCAGGCAAACATTTGGAGAAATGTCAGGCTGGAGACTGTTTCCAGTTCAAACTGCATTTCAAAGCTTGTGGTTAAAGCCTGGATTCAGAAAGTATTGCTTCAAAATGCACAGACCTGGCTGAAATCATTCGAACTGAGTTGCTTTCTTCTCTGCCTTTCTAACATTTCTACATGCCTCTTGCTCCACTCTCATTTTTATTTTCTTCTCTCTTCTCTCTCCTGTTTGTCTCTGCTTTCTTCCTGCCTCTTTACCCACTTTCTCTTTTCTTCCTTCCGTTACTTTCTTCTTCTGGATGCTTCATTCCTTTCTTCTTTCCCTGTCATCAGTTGCTTCCCTCAAATTATTTTCCTTTTCTTTATTTACTTCTTCCCTTCTTTAGGGAAGAAGTTGGTATAATTTGTTAGTCACACAAATTATACCAACAGTTAAGATAACCAATGGCCTATAATTTGAACAAAAATAACAGGGGAGTAATTCTAAAATAACTCCATCATGTAACACAGGTTTGGATTCTCGAGTCACTTAACAGATGTTTACTGCTTGCTTATATGTGTGCTAGCATGGATACTACCATGGATGAAAACCAACTCACTTTTTATTTAGTAAATTACAGATTTAAAGTAGGATTTGTTTTTCTTATTTGAAAAACCTTAGGTCATATTGCCTAAAAATAGGGTACTTGCAGTCAGGCAGGTCTGGACTCCAAACCTGACGTCACCTCCTAACAGTTGTGTGACTTCAGACAATTATTTAACATCTCAAAGCCTCAAGTTATTCATTCATAAACTAGAAATAATTACTACCTTCAGAATGGCTGTAATTATGAAAGTAATATGCTGATCATGATACCTGAACTGTAGATATTATTATTAAGTTAAAATACAGAACTGTAATGTGGAGATGATTGCACAACTCTGTCTACTTACTAAAAATCCTGGGATTGCACTTTTAAAATAGGTGAAGTTTCTGGTAAGTAAATTATACCTCAATGAAGCCATATATGTATACATAATTCAGGCTTGAAAAGAAATGTAGGTTTAGTGATATGAAATTCAGAGAAAAAAGGTATCTTCTTGAAAAGGGAGAAGGACAGGGCAGGTAAAGGCAGGTGAGGGAGGTGTCAAGAGATTCTTAAGAAGGGTCAGAGTTATATGAAGTCACCAGGTAAAGGGAGGCATTTTCATCAAAGCAGGAATCAAAGTTTGGGGTAGTGAGTCTTGAATATCATGCTAGAGATTTCGGATGTAATCAATAGACAGTGAAAAAAATTAAATACTTTTGAGCCAAAAGTAAAATAAAAAAACAAAAACAAACAAACAAACAAAAAAAACTGAGGCTGTGCTTTGTTGATGGAGACAAGAAGACCAGTTAGAAATCTACTGCCAAGAGAGGAGCTTCAAGATGGCAGAAGAGTAAGATGTAGAGATCACCTTCCTCCCCACAGATACACCAGAAATACATCTACAAGTGGAACAACCCCTACAGAACACCCACTGAACGCTGGCAGAAGACCTCAGACCTCCCAAAAGGCAAGAAACTCCCCACATACCTGGGTAGGGCAAAAGAAAAAAGAATAAACAGAGACAAAAGGATAGGGACGGGACCTGCACCAGGGGGAGGAAGCCGTGAAGGAGGAAAGGTTTCCACACACTAGGAAGCCCCTTCGCGGGTGGAGACTGTGGGTGGTGGAGAGGGGAAGCTTCTGAGCCGCGGAGGAGAGCACAGAAACAGGGGTGCAGAAGGCAAAGCGGAGAGATTCCCACACAAAGGATTGGTGCCGACCAGCACTCACCAGCCCAAGAGACTTGTCTGCTCACCCACCGGGGAGGGCAGGGCTGGGAGCTGAGGCGCGGGCTTCAGTCGGAGCGCAGGGAGAGGACTGGGGTTGGCAGCGTGAACACAGCCTGAAGGGGTTAGTGCACCACGGCTAGCCAGGAGGGAGTCCAGGAAAAAGTCTGGAGCTGCCGAAGAGGCAAGAGACTTTTTCTTCCCTCTTTGTTTTGGGGTGCGCGAGGAGAGGGGATTAAGAGCGCTGCTTAAAGGAGCTCCAGAGATGGGCGCGAGCCGCGGCTAAAAGCGCGGACCCCAGAGATGAGCATGAGACGCTAAGGCTGCTGCTGCCACCACCAGGAAGCCTGTGCGAGCATGGGGCACTATCCACACCTCCCCTCCCGGGAGACTGTGCAGCCCGCCACAGCCATGGTCCCGTGATTCAGGGAGAACTTCCCCGGGAAAACACATGGTGCCTCAGGATGGTGCAATGTCCCGCGGGCTTCTGCTGCCGCAGGCTCACCCCACATCCGTACCCCTCCCTCCTCCCAGTCTGAGTGAGCCAGAGGCCCCGAATCAGCTGCTCCTTTAACCCAGTCCTCTCTGGGCAGGAACAGATACCTTCAGGCGACCTACATGTAGAGGCAGGGCTAAATCTAAAGCTGAACCCCAGGAGCTGTGCGAACAAAGAAGAGAAAGGGAGCAGCCTCAGGAGCAGCAGATTAAATCTCCACAATCAACTTGATGTACCCTGCATCTGTGGAATACCTGAATAGACAATGAATCATCCCGAATTGAGGAGGTGGACTTTGGGAGCAACGATATATATATATATATTTCCCTTTTTGTCTTTATGTTAGTGTGTATGTGTATGCTTCTGTGTATGATTTTGTCTGTATAGCTTTGCGTTTACCATTTGTCTAGGGTTCTGTCTGTCTGTTTTATTTGTTTGTTTGTTTGTTTAGTATAGTGTTTTAGCTCTTGTTATCATTGGTGGATTTGATTTTTGGTTTGGCTGCTCTCGTCTTTCTTTCTTTTTTTATTACTTAAAAAAATTTTTTTTTTACTTTTGATAATTATATTTTATTTTTTATTTTAATAACTTTATTTTCTTTCTTTCTTTTTCTTTCTTTCTTTCTTTCTTTCTTTCTTTCTTTCTTTCTTTCTTTCTTTCTTTCTTTCTTTCTTTCTTTCTTTCTTTCTTTCTTTCTTTCCTTCTTTCACCCTTTAATTCTGAGCTGTGTGGCTGACAGGGTCATTGTGCTCTGGCTGGGTGTCAGGGCTGTGCCTCTGAGGTGGGAGAGCCAACTTCCAGACACTGGTCCGCAAGAGACCTCCCAGTTCCATGTAATATCAAATGGCAAAAATCTCCCAGAGATCTCCATCACAACGCCAAGACCCAGCTCCACTCAACGACCAGCAAGCTACAGAGCTGGACACCCTATGCCAAACAACTAGCAAGACAGAAACACAACCCCACCCATTAGCAGAGAGGCTGTCTAAAATAATAATAAGGTCACAGACACCCCAAAAAACAATACCAGACGTGGACCTGCCACCAGAAAGACAATATCCAGCCTCAACCACCAGAACACAGGCACTAGTCCCCTCCCGCAGGAAGCCTACACAACACACTGAACCAACCTTAGCCACTGGGGGCAGACACAAAAACAACAGGAACTATAGCCTTGCAGCCTGTGGGAAGGAGACCCCAAACACAGTAAGTTAAGCAAAATGAGAAGACAGAGAAACACAGAACTGATGAAGGAGCAAGGTAAAAACCCACCAGACCTAACAAATGAAGAGGAAACAGGCAGTCTACATGAAAAAGAATTCAGAATAATGATAGTAAAGATGATCCAAAATCTTGGAAATAGAATGTAGAACATACAAGAAACGTTTAAAAAGGACCTAGAAGAACTAAAAAGCAAACAAACAATGATGAACAACACAATAAATGAAATTGAAAATTCTCTAGAAATAATCAATAGCAAAATAACAGAGGAAGAAGAACGGATGAGTGACTTGGAAGATGAAATAGTGGAAATAACTACTGCAGAACAGAATAGAGAAAAAAGAATGAAAAGAATTGAGGACAGTCTCAGAGACCTCTGGGACAACATTAAACGCACCAACATTCAAATTATAGGGGTATCAGAAGAAGAAAAGAAAAAGAAAGGGACTGAGAAAATATTTGAAGAGATTATAGTTGAAAACTTTCCTAATATGGGAAAGGAAATAGTTAATCAAGTCTAGGAAGCACAGAGAGTCCCATACAGGATAAATCAAGGAGAAACATGCCAAGACATATATTAATCAAACTGTCAAAAATTAAATACAAAGAAAAAATATAAAAGGGAAAAAGAACAAATAACATACAAGAGAATCCCCATAAGGTTAACAGCTGATCTTTCAGCAGAAACTCTGCAAGCCAGAAGGGAGTGGCAGGACATATTTAAAGTGATGAAAGGGAAAAACCTACAACCAAGATTACTCTACACAGCAAGGATCTCATTCAGATTTGACAGAGAAATTAAAACATTTAAAGACAAGCAAAAGATAAGGAATTCAGCAGCACAAAACCAGCTTTATAAAAAATGTTAAAGGAACTTCTCTAGGCAGGAAACACAAGACAAGGAAAAGACCTACCATAACAAACCCAAAACAATTTAAAAAATGGTAATAGGAACATACATATAGATAATTACCTTAAATGTAAATGGATTAAATGCTCCCACCAAAAGACACAGACTTGCTGAATGGATACAAAAACAAGACCCATACATATGCTGTCTACAAGAGACCCACTTCAGACATATGGACACACACCGACAGAAAGTGAGGGGATGGAAAAAGATATTCCATGCAAATGGAAATCAAAAGAAAGCTTGGATAGCAATTCTCATTTCAGACAAAATAGACTTTAAAACAAAGACTATTACAAGAGACAAAGAAAGACACTACGTAATGATCAAGTGATCAATCCAAGAAGAAGATATAACAATTGTAAATATTTACGCACCCAACATAGGAGAATCTCAATACATAAAGCAAACACTAACAGCCATAAAAAGGGAAATTGACAGTAACACAATCATAGTAGGAGATTTTAGCACCCCACTTTCTCCGATGAACAGATCATCCAAAATGAAAATAAATAAGGAAACACAAGCTTTAAATGATAAATTAAATAAGATGGACTTAATTGATATTTATATGACATCCCATCCAAAAACAACACAGTACACTTTCTTCTCAAGTGCTCATGGAATATTCTCCTGGATAGATCATATCTTGGGTCACAAATCAAGCCTTGGTAGATTGAGGAAAATTGAAATCATATCAAGTATCTTTTCCAATCACAATGCTATGAGAGTAGATATCAATTACAGGAAAAAAATTGTAAAAAATACAAACATATGAAGGCTAAACGATACACTACTTAATAACCAAGAGATCACTGAGGAAATCAAAAAATACCTAGAAAAAAATGACAATGAAAACACGATGACCCAAAACCTATAGGATGCAGCAAAAGCAGTTCTAAGAGGGAAGTTTATAGCAATACAATTCTACCCTAAGAAACAAGCAATATCTCAACTAAACAACGTAACCTTACACCTAAAGCAAACAGAGAAAGAAGAACAAAAAAACCCCAAAGTTAACGAAGGAAAGAAATCATAAAGATCAGATTAGAAATAAATGAAAAAGAAATGAAGGAAAAAATAGCAAATATCAGTAAAACTAAAATCTGGTTCTTTGAGAAGATAAACAAAATTGATAAACCATTAGCCAGACTCATCAAGAAAAAAAAGGGAGAAGACTCCAATCAATAGAATTAGAAATGAAAAAGAAGAAACAACTGACACTACAGAAATAAAAAAGATCATGAGAGGTTACAACAAGCAACTATATGCCAATAAAATGGACAACCTGGAAGAAATGGACAAATTCTTAGAAAAGCACAACCTTCTGAGACTGAACCAGGAAGAAATAGAAAATATAAAGAGACCAATCACAAGCACTAAAATTGAAACTGTGATTAAAAATCTTCCAACAATCAAAAGCCCAGGACCAGATGGCTTCACAGGTGAATTCCATCAAACATGTAGAGAAGAGCTAACGCCTATCCTTCTCAAACTCTTCCAAAATATAGCAGAGAGAGGAACACTCCCAAACACATTCTATGGGGCCACCATCACCCTGATACCAAAACCAGACAAATACGTCACAAAGAAAGAAAACTACAGGCCAATATCACTGATGAACATAGATGCAAAAAACCTCTACAAAATACTAGCAAACAGAATCCAACAGCACATTAAAAGGATCATACACCATGATCAAGTGGGGTTTATCCCAGGAATGCAAGGATTCTTCAATATATGCAAATCAATCAATGTGATACACCATATTAACAAACTGAAGAATAAAAACAATATGATCATCTCAATAGATACAGAAAAAGCTTTCGACAAAATTCAACACCCATTTATGATAAAAGCCCTCCAGAAAATAGGCAAAGATGGAACTTACCTCAACATAATAAAGACCATATATGACAAACCCACAGCCAACATCATCCTCAATGGTGAAATAGTGAAACCATTTCCACTAAGATCAGGAACAAGACAAGGTTGCCCACTCTCACCACTATTATTCAACATTGTTTTGGAAGTTTTAGTGACAGCAATCAGAGAAGAAAAGGAAATAAAATGAATCCAAATCAGAAAAGAAGAAGTAAAGCTGCCACTGTTTGCAGATGACATGATACTATACATAGAGAATCCTATGGATGCTACCAGAAAACTACTAGAGCTAATCAATGAGTTTGGTAAAGTAGCAGGATGCAAAATTAATGCACAGAAATCTCTTGCATTCCTATACACTAATGAAGAAAAATCTGAAAGAGAAATTAAGGAAATACTACCATTTCCATTGCAACACAAAGAATAAAATACCTAGGAATAAACCTAGCTAAGGACACAAAAGACCTGTATGCAGAAAACAATAAGACACTGATGAAAGAAATTAAAGATGATACAAATAGATGGAGAGATATACCATGTTTTTGGATTGGAAGAATCAACATTGTGAAAATGATTAGAATCAACATTGTGCAAATGATTATACTACCCAAAGCAATATACAGATTCAATGCAATCCCTATCAAACTACAACTGGCATTTTTCACAGAACTAGAACAAAAATTTCACAATTTGTATGGAAACACAAAAGACCCCAAATAGCCAAAGCAATCTTGAGAAAGAAAAACGGAGCTGGAGGAATCAAGTTCCCTGACTTCAGACTATACTTCAAAGCTACAGTAATCAAGACAGTATGGTACTGGCACCAAAACAGAAATATAGAATGGAACAGAATAGAAACCCCATAGGTAAACCTACGCACCTATGTTTACCTTATTTTTGATAAAGGAGGAAAGAATATACAGTGGAGAAAAAACAGCCTCTTCAATAAGTGGTGCTGGGAAAATTGGACAGCAACAGGTAAAAGAATGTAATTAAAACACTCCCTAACACCATACACAAAAATAAACTCAAAATGGATTAAAGACCTAAATATAAGGCCAGACACTATCAAACTCTTAGAGGAAAACATAGGCAGAACACTCTATGACATAAATCACAGCAAGTTCCTTTTTGACACACCTCCTGGAGAAATGGAAATAAAAACAAAAATAAACAAAGGGGACCTAATGAAACTTAAAAGCTTTTACACAGCAAAGGAAACCATAAACAAGACAAAAAGACAACTCTCAGAATGGGAGAAAATATTTGCAAATGAAGCAACTGACAAAGGATTAATCTCCAAAATTTACAAGCAGCTCATGCAGCTCAATATCAAACAAACCAACAATGCAATCCAAAAATGGGCAGAAGACCTGAATAAACATTTTCCCTAAGAAGATATATAGATTGCCAACAAACACATGAAAGAATGGTCAACATCATTAATCATTAGAGAAATGCAAATCAAAACTACAATGAGATATCATCTCACACCAATCAGACAGAATGGCCATCATCAAAAAATCTAGAAACAATAAATGCTGGAGAGGGTGTGGAGAAAAGGGAACCGTTTTGCGCTGTTGGTGGGTATGTAAATTGATACAGCCACTATGGAGAATAGTATGGAGGTTCCTTAAAAAAACTAAAAATAGAACTACCATACAACCCAGCAATCCCACTACTGGGCATATACCCTGAGAAAACCATAATTCAAAAAGAGTCATGTACCACAATGTTCATTGCAGCTCTGTTTACAATAGACAGGATATGGAAGCAACCTAAGTGTCCATCATTGGATGAATGGATAAAGAAGATGTGGCACATATATACAATGGAATATTACTCAGCCATAAAAAGAAATGAAATTGAGTTATTTGTAGTGAGGTGGATGGACCTAGAGTCTGTCATACAGAGTGAAGTAAATCAGAAAGAGAAAAACAAATACTGTATGCTAACACATGCATATGGAATCTAAAAAAAAAAAAAAAAAGAACGAGGGGCAGGACGGCAATAAAGAAGCAGACCTAGTAGAGAATGGACTTGAGGACACGGGGAGGGGTAGCGTAAGCTGGGACAAAGGGAGAGAGTGGCATGGACATATATACACTACCAAATGTAAAATAGATAGCTAGTGGGAAGCAGCCACATAGCACAGGGAGATCAGCTCGGTGCTTTTTGACCACCTAGAGTAGTGAGATAGAGAGGGTGGGAAGATGGGAGACACAAGAGGGAAGCGATATGGGGATATATGTATATGTATAGCTGATTCACTTTGTTATAAAGTAGAAACTAACACACCATTGTAAAGCAATTAACTCCAATAAAGACGTTAAAAAAATTAAATTAAATTAAATTAAATTAAAAAAAAAAGAAATCTACTGCCAAAACACCTTAGAGGTAATACGGACCTGACTAGGAAAGGAAGCAGCATGGAGGAAGCAGATGTAAGAGATCCCAGGGAGGGAGGTACCGGGAATGGGTGAACATGTTGCCTGACTGCCAAGAGGAATACAGAAGAAGAAATCAAAATGACTTAGATTTTGAGCTTGGATGTTAAATTTGAGGTAGATTGAATTTGAATTACTAATGACATATATGGATGGATATTCAGTAGGGATGTTTAGCAGATTGTTAAAATATGGGTCTGAAACTCTGGAACCAGAGTCAGTAATTCATGTGAAAAATAGTGTTACTTGGGTTTCAAGTTGCAAATTAGACCTTAAGTTTACTTTGAGTTTCTAACACTAACCTCCTTGCCTGAAGCTGTTGTTCGATCTCCATATGATTAAAATTACCCATGTGAGAATGAGACTTTTTCTAAGGAGAATGAGACTTTTTTCTAAAAATCCATGGACTTTTTCTAAGCTTTCATCAAATTCTCAGAGAAGTCTGTGACCCCAAAAAGTTAAGAACCACTGGTCTAAGCAATGTCAGTTGAATGAAAGAAACCAGGGGGTTGTTTGAGCTGCTCATTCTCTTCTATCTAAAGGTCTGGCTCAGGTGAATGTGTAGAGACATACCCTTTGGTCCCATTGTTGGTTCACAGCACCAGTCTCCACTTACATTTTTACATGTCAGCTTCACAGTCATGCTCCAGGCTCCAGATAATTTGTTTGTGGTTGCTCTTGTTACTATGCAAAGGGAAATACATTATTTTAAAAATGCTTTGCTAGTTCATATTTAATTATGAAGAAATATCCTCAAAAGCATTTCTGAGCTGGAACATCTCTGTTAATTGCACTGACACATCTAAGACCAGCTTTCTGGGGAGGAGAAGAGGCATGGAAAATCCAGATTGTCACACGAAGTGAGCAGATGGAAGGTTAAAAAAAAATTATATCCAGACAGTAATTATTAGCATGGGTTTTTAAGGCAAACTAGTGAAGAAAATTTAAGACTACATTGTTTTACCAACAAGTGAGCCTAAATTTTAAAAATTGCAAAATAGCTCAGATGCTTTTTGTTGACACAGTTCATTTTCCTTTATTGCTCAGTTTTGCTTCTTCCTTGAGAAGATATTAAATCTAGAATGTTGTAGTGTGTAAAAGTGTTTTAATTAGGCTGTGTGGTACAAGGCATGATTCATTGAGGGAAACACAGATGTTGGGGCAGAGAAGCACACCCAGGTTTATTGATTCTTTAACAACATCTCTGTTCTGTGTTTGGAAATCATAGAATTTGGCCAGCTGAAAGAACTCAGCCTTCCAAGTGGTTGGGTAAAAGGAGAGTACATCTCCTTCCTTCATAGGTGCATATCTCTACAACCTAGAGAACCAGCTGACTCCATTAAGAAAGGATTCAGAGCATTGAGGAATCTCTAGGTTGCTTCTCTACCTGTTCATGAAAGATGAGGCAACCAGCAGAAAGGAGACCAGGGGAAACAGATCTCAGGATAGAAGGGTCCCAGGCCAAGAGAACTAAGAGCTGGGCTAATCCTAGGCACTCAGAGGCAGCATAACTGGGTTAAAGAGAAGGCAAAGTGTGGATCAGTGTCATAGGACAAACCATCAAGTCTTAGGGATGAGAAAGGGATGGCTTTAAGAGGATTACAATAAAATTCATTGTTGGAAAGAGAGAAGTCAAATGGGAGCAGGTAGAAGGAATTGGTTAAGAAAAGTAGATGAGAGCAAAGATGGAAATTGGGAGGAGTTTTCCTATGGCTGTGTTTGGGGCTCACAAGTGGCTGAGTGGCATAGGTAGAACGGAAACTCTGGAAAGTCCATACACTTAACTATTCTACTCTCTGTAGTATGCCAGAAGGCTGTTTCTTTAGTCCAAGCTGATTGTACTCTGGAAAGCTTATCATGTACCAAGGCAGTAGATATCACCTGGCAATTCCAGCTTCTAGAAAGACATCCCTTTTATTAAACAGAAATCTCCCAAGAGGAGATTATAACAAGACCAGCCTTAGGCCCACTGGCAAATCAGGGAGGTTCAGGCTCTTTCCATGACCTCAAGAGCCCACTGCCATTGTCTCTGTTAGAAATAAGTGAAGATGGTTTTCAAACTTGGAATATATCTGATGCTCTGGTTACTAAAATACTCCAGAGGCTTCACAAGGGTGTTACCATGGATCTTCTGGATTTGAGGACATATGTCTTATAGTTTAGAGTTTATAGAATTATTTAGGCTTGTTTGCTAAGTGACATGCTTCCTCTCTCAGATTTATCTTCTGGCTGAAGATCTCCAAGTAGGAGATAGGCACCAAGTATTTGTCCCCATTCAGCAATACTTCATTCTGTATCTCACTTAAGAAGGAATGTTGAGTCCTATGCGATAAATACACACCCTTGATCCTGGTAAACATACCACCATTTGGGAATTTCATGACTTTTAGACATATACCCCTAAGAGATGAGTGCGAGCTATTCTATGGAGCACATTGAGGGAGGTTCCGATTTCCACACTTGCCTATATTTTCTACCCACCAATCTCAGTTTTGCCCCATGAAAATGCATACAATAAGCTTACTCTTGCTGCTACATAGAAGCCCTTCAAATATTTTTAGAAAACTCTCATTCCAGCTCTAATCCATTTCTTTCTTGAGTGAATGTTTTCAGGGCATCGAACCAGTCATAGCCACCATATGCTTTCCAGCCAGTGATCATCATTTTGCCTCTCCTCTGAATGTGCTCTACCTTATCCCTATTTCTTTGAAGACAGTAGTGACTAGAACTAAATATAACACATTATCTCACCCATCCAGGTGACTGCCTCACGCTGTAGTCTTGAGATCACGATTCTGTTTACACGGCTTAAGACCACAATACCCCATACTATAATAGACCCCCCTCGCTTGCCTTGGTACTGTCAATTTAGAGACTATCTTGCTATGGCTGTGGATTATAGTTTACTGCTAAGTAGTTACTAAATGCTGACTCTGCAATGGTCCCTGCAATAGAAACAAAGAGAAATAAGGTGCTGGCCTGCCTGAGGGACTTAGAGGCTAGCTGGAGACACATGTTTTCAAATAGTGTCTCATTACACCCCACAGTTAGCTGTTTCCAAAGTCAGGGGCTCTGAGACAGCCCACAGAAGGGAGATGCTACATAATGCTAGAGTGAGTCAGTGATCATTTCAGAGAGAACTTGGCACTTGGCAGTCGAATTGCTGTCTAGAGAGAAATCTAAGAATTTGTTCATTTCACAAATATTTATTTTTACACGTATTATGTGCGAGGAACAAAAAGGGAAATTAATTTAATTAAGACTCAGAGAATGTTTTGATGTAACTTACTTTCCAAAAACATCAAGAATTCCGAAAGTGCTCAAATTCTTTCTTGAACAAGCCTCTGGAAAGCAGATGAGAATGACAAAATCAGTTAACACTTCCTTTGCAGAAGTCCATTGAGAAGACAAAAAATACGTGAGAATAGTACATCCACATCTGTCCCTGTTATGATGGTATTTCTCTCTGCTCAGATGCTTTCAACGTGTAAACCATTGTTGGCTTATGAGACCAAGTCAATGGCTTTAGGCTTGAAATAAAAGCCCGCTGATAACTCACAGGATGGTGATTAGGTATGGATTCATCATCAAAAAGCCCACCCATCCCAGGGATCTGGGTGTGGTCTTCACCTCGATGTAATGTTCAGAGGTTAGAAACCTAAATCCAAACACACCAAAAGCCCACCATAGATCTATGGTCTATAGATCTTGCATATAGGTTCGATGAGAATGAGTTTAGTAGTTGACTAGCAATGTCTGCCTTGAGCATAATAGTAATAAGTAGTATAAGGAGTGCCACGTAACTGCAATCAAGGCCAATGTCCTCATTAGGCTAATGGAAAACTGGGACCAGAGGGACAATCTTCATCCAAGGTCACACAGCTGATGTAACATAAGATCAATAATTTCTTTTTTCTCACTATAGCTTCTTATTTCATTTCAGTCTTTGTTTTGAAATAATAAAGCATATTAAATATACATAGACCTCAAGTCAGGAGAGGTTGAATTGGGCCGTGGCTTTGTTAACTAAGAAAATGAGAAAACTCATTAGAGTTTCTTATAGTATTAAATCCTCAGCACTGGAATATATCATACAGATAGTCCAATCAAGTGCCCTCATTTTATAGATGAGAAAACAGAGATCCAGAGAGGTTACAATGAGTTAATGGAAGACCTAGGATTAGAACATGTCTCCAAAGTTCCATTCCCTGCTACTCTTTCACAGTTTCTTTCCTTATTTATAAAATCCACTTATTAAACAAGTATTTGTTGAGTAACTGCTATGTGACAGGTATTAGGGTATACTCTGTGGTAGTACAAAGACAATCCAATGGCCTAATGGAGGAACAAATTATGCAAACAATTTTCTTACAGATTGATGAATGCCAGAAAAGGTTTTTCTAAACTGCTACATAAAGAGGCACTTGGCTCTTCCTGAGTCATGGCAACGGGCACAGATGAGGTGAGTGTTTTGGTGAGTCTTAAAATATGAATAGGAGCTTTGCGAAAATACAGAGTAGACCAGGGCATTCTGGATAAACATTACCACATGGGAAAAGACATAGAGATATGAAGGGGTGTGAGATGTTTTAGCAAACACAAGTCGTTTGGAAACTAAGCAGAGGTGGGCAAGGACTTAAACAAGAATCTTATGCATCACACTATTGGGTTTGGACTTGACCTAGTAGGCAGTAGAGAGTTATTGGCTACTTTAAAAAAGAGAAGTGGCAAGATCAACCCCGTGCTTTGGAAATATCATGATAATATTGTGACGGTAAAATCAGAAGTTAAGGAGACTAGCCAGGATAAAATTACAAGGGACTATATGGAGAAAAATGGCAGTCTGGGTTAAGCTGGTAACACTATAGGGTAGTATAAGGACTGACTCAGGAATCTTTGCATAGGTAGAGTCGATGGCCTGGATTTTATTGGATACATGGATTAGGGAGAGAAACAATCAAGAAATAAAAATAATGCATTTTGTTTACCCTGTGGGGTAGTAAAAATGAACTAAGATTATGGATAAGAAAGTACCTAAAAACTGCAAAACTCTTTATATATGTAAGGTATTTTTATTATCACAAGATCTTATTGCCAAATACTATTTCAGTTTACACCTTAGTGCAAGGAAACGGGTCCAATGCATTGTGGGCAAAACAACAAAGAGAAGAATGCAACATATAATTCTGAACTCATTCATTTACTCCTCCAACCATCATTAACGCCATTATGGATCAGACATTGCGCAAGCGGGAGGGACACAGAGAGGAAGGAATCAACCACACTTCCTGTAAAAGGATCAAGAGGTTATTGTTTGAATCTTCTTAAAGAAACTCATCTACCTCAGTAAAAAGGCACCCTCTCAGACCTACTCCAAATTATATAACAACCCTTAAACAGAACTTCACTAGGTGAGTAGCAGAAAATGTTGAAATGTGTGAATCTGATTTAGCTGCTCCACGAACAAGCTGCCAAATTGAGCTTTTTGGTAATTAGCGAAACATCTGTAACAGGATTAGTGTCTCAGAAATAGCTACTGCTTTCTTGGCCAGAGAAGGGGGTGTGAACATTGAAAGGGAACTGGGTAGAGAATTTGGACATGGACTTGACTTTAGCCCAGCTGTTTCCCATTTGAAGAGAGGATAAAGGATAGACACTGAGTCAGTGGGAAACCATCAAGACAAAAGCGAAAAAGGACTTGATATCAAATCACCCTGGCCCTAAGTTGACTCAAGTGCATACCATTGGCATGTGGCTAGCAAACCTTCCCTTCTCTCCACAGTCTATGGAGCTAGACTTGGTTGCCAAAAAAAAGTCCCAGTAAAAATATTTGTATGAAGACAATACAAAGGCAGTGTTAAGAGTACCGCTGACCTTTTAATGGTTTGACCTCATCTCAACACAGCAACAAGGACTTGGAAAATCTCCCTCTTTCTGTGACTGATGCAAGAGTCTTGGTTGCACTAGGTGGTTTGAGCTCTTCCCCCTGGCTCTGAGCCTTCACAGACTGGGAGAAGTACATGGGAAGCACCAGTGGATTATAGGAATCCTTCTATGGGAGAAATAGTTCCCACTGAGAAAGCCTAGAGCAAGTTACTACAAGATTTGGGCTCTACCTTTCCAACTGGGAGGAGAAACTGGCTGAGTTCAATCATTCATTCAATCAACCTATTGGCAAATATTATTGAGCACATACAATGTGCAAGATGACGTGCTAAATGCAGAGGATAGCATGTTGAAGGGGAGAGACAGGGTACCTGCTTTGCAGACCTCACGACCTAGGGAGGGTAAAAGACATGAAAATAATGAGCCTTGGACTTACTGTTCTTTTATCAGATGTTCTGACTCTCTAGCTGTGGTCCTACCTGTGCTATTTTCTGCATTCCCTTCTGCCAGTAACTACACAGACTCTGATCCATTAGCTCCGATTCTGCGCCCTTTTATTCCTATTGATCAAAATTCTATTTCTCCATCCTGAGCACTCAATGAGACACCCATGCAAGAAAAGATTAGACAAAGTTGACTTCATTCCAGTAATGGCCAGGGCCAGGCCAGAGCTAGACTCGGAGGGGGCCTTTAAGTGTAGGGCTGAGCAAAGCATTTGGCCAAATTATGAAGTAAGCAAGGCTTGTCTTTGACGGTCTGCACCTCCTCGACAGTCACTATTCCTTCCTGTTCCAGACTCCCTCGCACTTTCTTCCTCTGCTTGAACTAACCTTCTTCCTTATCTCTACCTTTCAAAATCATATTTGTTCTTCAAATCTCAACTTAATTGCCACCCTCTCAGTAGGGCTTTCCTGCTTCCCACTTGCCTGGTATGCACTTCCTTTAAACTCCTTTAGTACTTTGTGCTTCTCTTGGGACATCAGAAAATGTCTTATTTTATTTTGCTGCTATGTTATTTTGCTTCTGACTGAAATGGAACTGTCTTATTCACGACTGTATTTTATGTAGCTAGAAGTGCAGACCTTTGCGCACAGTAGGTGCTTAACTAGAGCACTTTAATATAGGCCCTCAGGTTAGAGGGGGCCTGTTTTTGAACCTTGACACTGCTTTTTATGAAAAGACAATTCATTTATCTCTAAGTCTCAGTTTACTCATCTCATTCAAAAAAATGGAATAATAAGAATAGTAATAATACAGCTAAAAATAATAAATGTTATATCATATGGAAACCCCTAGCCAAGACTCTGGCTCATTGGAGGCATTCAATAAGAGTGCCTTAGATCGAATCACCCTATGAGGTTTGAAAGCAGGGAATGAGAATTCAGGGAGTAACTCTCTGGCGGGAATGAAAAGAGAGAGGAGAATCTAGGCTGAAGTTGTTGACTCATAGATCGGAGAAGTAAGCTTCCTTTTGCAAGTAGGAGAGTGGAGAGTTGCTAATCAGCTATAATCAAATGAATCTGAACAAGAGGTGGGGTAGTGATAATAATAATAACTTTGCCTATCTTTGCCAGGGTTCCCAAGAATACAGAGACTGAGACAAAAGTTTATATGCTGACTCCCCAAAAAGTATTGAGATCACAATCCCAGAAAACGGGTGTGAAAGCAAGAGAGGAGTCAGGCAGGGAAGGAAGGAGAATAATTTTAATAGCATGTTTGTATCAAACACATCGAAGGCTCAGTCTCCTGGGGCATCTCTAGAGAGCTGCCTGGAACCACTTCTCCCCAAAACTGTCTGTCAGAGATTGAAAAGGAAATGGATCCTGCCTCCTATTCGTCCAAATGTGCCCCGTGGGACATCGACTCCGCCACACCTCAGGATTGTCCATCTGGCTTGTGGAAGCTAGAACCCCAAACAGCAGTAGTGACACTGGCAGTACAAACCATGGCATGGGGGCCAGCCTGTCGGTGGCTGTGAGCCTCATCTCTGCATCCTGTACCAGCAGCCTCACTGGCCTGGCCAAGCGGACCAAAGCACACACGTGGGCACAAAGTGAGCCCTGAGGTCTGCTGAGCCCAGGGGGACAGGGAGGCTCTGGAGCAGAGGTAAGAGGTGAGGCAAGGCACTGCCAGGGCATGACTACCAGTGACACGAGGGACCAAGAAAAGTCATCACAACAGGCCTGGCTGACCATCAGAGGGAGAGCCTAGAAGACACAGCCCTCACGACCAAGGGCTGCCTTGTAGCTTAGTGAAGACCAAAACCTCCTCCTCTGTGGCTTGCAGGAAAGCAGCTGATACCAGACAATCTTCCTTGAGTCATCAGTCACATAGACCAGAAACGCATGGCGTCTGGGGAGGCAATTAACCTGGGTTTGGCACATCACAGCTTACTGAGCAGTATGACGAGCTCTTTTCAAACACACACATTAATTTATTTTTTTTGCGGTACGCGGGCCTCTCACTGTCGTGGCCTCTCCCGTTGCGGAGCACAGGCTCTGGATGCGCAGGCTCAGCGGCCATGGCTCACGGGCCCAGCCACTCCACGGCATGTGGGATCTTCCCGGACCGGGGCACGAACCCGTGTCCCCTGCATCGGCAGGCGGACTCTCAACCACTGCGCCACCAGGGAAGCCCCCCAAACACACACATTTTTAATCCTCAGGAAATTCCCTTGAGGGTGAAACGATCTCCATTTTACATAGGCGTAAACTGAGACCCAGAGTGATTAAGTAACTCCTCCGCGTGTCCTCCTGTATTTGGGGACCTGTCATAAGGAAAAGGGACTAGACCCATTCCAGGTGGCCCTAGGGAGCTGAACTGAGGCCAAGAGGTAGAAATTACCGGACAGCAGTACTTAGAACAGGGAATTTCTGAGAGTCTGAGCTTGTTTTCCAACAATACAGCGAGCTACCGCGCAAAAGACTGAGGCGTTCATGAATGATGAATAATGCAGGAACGAGCACGTTGTTGCTGCCTCTAGGAGAAGGAGGCAGGGTGCTCTGGTCTGGTAGCGGCTGGATCAGATGAAGGCTGAAGTCTTCGAGGGTTCCTTTGAATGAAGAGTCAATCCCAACACCCAGATATTTTTACTGTTGTCTCATTAATGTCAGTGCAGTAGAAGAAAAGATATAACAGTAATAACATCTACTGGTATTCGGCTCTTAATAGGTACCAAGCATTTTGCAAATAGCTTTATACATATCATTTAATGTTCACTGCAACTCTGAGATAATTATCATCATTATCCCCAATTTACAGATGAGAAAACTGAGACTGGCTGAGGTAAAGCTCAGAAACTTGCCTCAGGTCTGCTTGCCCACGTCCCTGCTTGCTCTACTCTGCTGCCTTGATTATTCTGCATTTGTCTGCTGTCAGCAACTTAAAACCTTTGGAGCCTGAGCTCCTGGGAAAGAAGAGTCATGTGTAACTAGACCAGAATAGTCACTCTGGTGGACAAAGCTGCCTTTTCAACAGTTTGAACAGTTTTTTCTGTGCAAATTCCCCGAAAACCCCTTCCTCATGAATCCCTTATTTTTCCATTGTATTTAAACACAGAATGTTTGCTGCCACTGCAAAGGTTTTGAAAAGCTTTTTGCAGATTTCTTCCAATGAAAAGTCAACAAGATCATCAAAAAACAGACACCCCCCTTTTTTTTTCCTCTCAGGATGAAAATTCCTTTGAAAAATGAAGGAGGCAATTGAAACAAGGGAAAATAGCCTCAGGAGCAAGATTTTAGCAAAATGAAGGGCACACCACCAGTCATAACTTTAGATGATTCGGGGATAGTCAAGTCTTCAGGAAATAAAGAGAACAATGGAGAGGAACGTCAGCATTCAGATGGCTCTGGCACCGAGAAGCTAGTGACAAGATAACCCAAAACTGCATCCATGGAAAATCACAGCTGCAGGAAACCACAGAGGAGCACTCAAAGCTTTCGCCATATTGCTTCCAATCTCTGCCTGATAGGGTGCACATTTATCAGATGTCTGTAATGCCTCACAGCAAAAAAATCTTTAAATACTTAAACCATATTTTAATTTCGAAAGGACACATCTTGCTACAATTTACTTCTTTGATTTTTCCACCATAGCTGAACTGTTTTGTCTTACATTAGAATCTAACACTTTCCTTGGTTTGGAATGAAAAGTGTGGGCTCTGGAATCAGCCTGCTGGATTTGTAATGTTGGCTCAGTCACTTACTAAGAGATGTGAGCCTTGGATAAGTTACTTAACTGCCCTAATCTCAGTTTTCTCTTCTGTAAAATGGGAGCAATTATAGTTCATCCTTCATACAGTTTTTACTTGAGTTAGATGAAATCATGCAAGATAAGTGCTTGAAACAGCTCCTGGCACATAGTAAACCCTCTAAAAGAATTACCAATTACTATTATTTTTTTATCTGTTTCCATCCATAAGAAAGAAAGAGAAAGTTATTTTCCTCAGAAAGTAAAAATCTGAGAATAGATGACCTGTCAAACTGGTAAGGGCCAGATTTTGAAACAGACTTTCAGAAAAAGTTAATTACACACTTGGCCCCTCTGTGCCCATCATCCCTTCCATCCAGCCCATTTAAGACATTCAGTATCTTTATGCTGCCTCAGATTCTAGTCCAAGAAATACGTGCACTGGGTGGGACACTCTCTTAGATGATTTCTCTAGAGTTCTTCTGATTTTTACCCCTTACTCTGTCTTCTACAATGGAGCACTTGCCTTGGTCTACAACTTTTTTCCTCTATTTCTCCAGAAGGTTTTCATTCTCAAGATAATACTTAGCTTATAGGATTGTTAGAGGATTAAGTGAGATGGTACATGTAAAATTCTTAGAACACTTCCTGAGACATAGTAAGACTAAGTGTTAGATATTAATGTATAAATATTAATATTCCTCCTTTCCTCTTGGCAAAAAAAAAAAAAAACTCTCCTATCTGTGTGACCTCATGGTACTTCTGCTCTCTCTTGTGACATCAGTAGTTCATCCTGCTATCTTAGTTCAGGCTGCTATAATCTAATACCATAGACTTGCTGGCTTAAACTACAAATATTTATTTCTCACTGTTCTGTAAGTGGGGATGTCTAAGATCAAGCACTGGAAGTTTCAATATCTGATGAGGGCACTCTTCCTGGTTCATAGATGGCCATCATCTCGCTGCATCCTCACATGGCTGAAACAGGGCTAGAGAGCTCTGTGGGGTCTCTAATATGGGCACTAATCCCACTCATGATAGCTCCACGCTCATGACTTAATTACCTCCCGAAAACCCCACCTCTTATACTATCATTTTGGTACTAAGATTTCAACATATGTACTTTGCAGGGAGGGCACAAAACTTCAGTCCATAACACCTGCCCACATGGTATATTTCATCTTAAACATCTCCACTTCCTGGGTCATGAGAAAATGAATGAACTAATGATGAACATCTGGATTCTGACCACCATCATCTCTTCCTGAAAATGCCTGTGACTCTTTCCCCAGTTTGTTAGGTGTCTTGTCATTGTACATCCCCAATCATAGCTCTTCTTATACTGAATTGCGTTTGCAAGTCACATGTCTGTCTCTCCTTGACAGCCAAACACTAATCTTATTTATTTATGTTTTTTCCAGAACCTCATACAGAGCCTAGCCCTTGCTAGATAATATACTCATTTATTTATTTTTTAGATATAGGAACCCTTGGAACATAGTTCAAATCAAAACACAAATACAGGGCTTCCCTGGTGGCGCAGTGGTTGAGAGTCCGCCTGCCGATGCAGGGGACACGGGTTCGTGCCCCGGTCCAGGAAGATCACACATGCCGTGGAGCGGCTGGGCCCGTGAGCCATGGCCGCTGAGCCTGCGTGTCCAGAGCCTGTGATCTGCAAGGTGAGAGGTCACAGCGGTGAGAGGCCCGCATACTGCAAAAAAAAAAAAAAAAAAAACCACAAATACAACTAAGTCCTGAGTCTGTATGGGGCCAAGCTACACCTCTTACATGTGGCAAATTTGGATGCATTATACATGTGTGCAAAATTTAAGCAAATGGGTCTATTTTATTTCAAAACTCTGAATTCAAGAGATATGTGACACTCTACTGGGAAATTACTTTGTGTTGAACTGGGTAGTTACCACCTTTCTAGCTAACTTCACTGGGACTATTTTATAGAAAATCCAAAAAAGCAATAATGGAAGAAGGCTATGGTTTCCTGTGTATTTGCCTATTCCACCCTTGATTGGCCTTTTATATCATAGTCCAGTGGGGTCCTCAAGTCTGGTTGTCTCATATATTAAGCAATATACTAATTTTATATATGACATTGTCTATACTTTTGTTTCTGGCATCAAATCTTTTGCTTTTCTATTTTTAATAGAAACCAGACATCATGTCATTAATGTGTCATCAAATCTGGCAGTGCCAGATTTCCTGTTCTCTCTGGGAACTATTCAATGGCTAGTGAGGATACATGGAAGAGGTCACCCTCTGGATTCAGTTCAAATATATGCAGACCCAAAAAGCACCAGATCCAGGGGCCCAAGATGTAAAATCAACTTTGCACAGAGAGGACAGGGCAGCTTCTAAACTGAACTGCTTGCAAGCCTCAGATTTCCAGCATTGATTCTTTCTCTGGACAGATGGGAATTTGCCAACTATATGCCATTGTCTGTTCTATGTGCTAGAATCACAAAGATGAAATATGTTATCTATTTATACACACTAACAGATATGGTACATTTAAGGAACAAATAGAAGAGTGATTCAATCTTCCTAAATACATTAAAATTACATAATACTAGAGGTAACATAAATTATGCCATATCAGTTGTGTAGGTAAACAGTAGAAAACTGTAGGTGTATTATAGTCACAGGAAAAATAACCCTTTGAAATTTCCTGGTACAAATCATGTGCATGATTTTTTATGTGTGATATCATAAAATATTAATATCATTGATCATATTTGTTAAACAAGTTGCACCAAAGTGAGCCACACAATTTTATGTAGAATATCTGCATATTTGCACTGAAAAAAAATACCTAACATTTATGAAGTGCATAATTCAACATGCTAGCCTTGCTTGCTCACTCTATCAAATGCATTTGGGAAGAGGCTTGTTTCTTTGTTAAGGTGTAACACAATTGCCTATAGAATGTCCATTGTGACCTAGCCTTGAGAGACCACAAACTCCACCTTTTCCAAAAGGTTGGGAAGAGGCAGGTGATGGAGAGAAGGCCAGAAGCCTGCAGAGTCTCCAGTATAAAGTCCAAAAACTCCTCTGTGTTCATTCACTCTTATGAACGCTTACTCTGGGGCAAAGAGCACCGGGAGAGAGTACAATCTCGCACGTAAGAAAGGCTAAAAACAATGAGGGCTGTATCTAATAATGTTTGATTGTTGTATTTAATAGAGAAATTAAAAGTGTGAGAAACTCTTTGGCTAATTTTGATGACCTGAAGCTTTATTCTCATTATACAATAGATAAACGAGATTATTCTGTATGTGGCACAGAAAAAAAGTGTCACCCAGATTTGGGGCAGGTTGCTAAAAAGGGTGGGATGAAGACTGTCAAGTGAAAAGAAACAACATTTAAAAAGACAGAGTGGAGTAATAATAATGTGCACTTATTCTGTGATTGTGCTAAGTAGCATACTTAATTAGTTACATACATTATCTCAAGACACCTGAAGCAATCCTTGAATTAGAAATTCTCTTTTTTTTTAACATCTTTATTGGAGTATAATTACTTTACAATGGTGTGTTAGTTTCTGCTTTATAACAAAATGAATCAGTTATACATATACATATATCCCCATATCTCTTCCCTCTTGCATCTCCCTCCAACCCTCCCTATCCCACCCCTCTAGGTGGTCACAAAGCACTGAGCTGATCTCCCTGTGCTATGTGGTTGCTTCCCACTAGCTATCTATTTTACATTTGGTAGTGTATATATGTCCATGCCACTCTCTCACTTTGTCCCAGCTTATGAATGCAACCAAAGTCTCACACTCACAGAAAACAGAGCCAACATTCAGGATTAGCTTTCTCTAATTGCAGAACAAAAGTTCCTAAATGTGAATCTATACCAACTCTTAATGGAACAATATAGAATGCTCCAGTCTGTTAGTTCTGAAGAACAAGTGCATCTGAATAGTGAAAGTAGACATACATTATTATTTACATTCATTATATATAGTGTGTGTATACATATATTTTATATGTCTTATGTATTATATATTACATATATATTAAATATATATTACTTATATCACATTTTCTTTATTCATAAATTGAAGTAGATTTAGGTTATTTGCATAGATATCTATCTTTTATCACAATTATTTTTTTTTAAACTCAGGTGCACTGGATTGGATTAAACATAACCTTGTTTACAATACCCTCTCATCATCAGGTCATGTGTGGCCCACTTATTTATGTTTGTTTGTCTGTCTGTCTATATAGTTAGTTAGGTATTTTAGAGAATCTACTATCCAAAACCTCAATCCATTATGTACCCTACATCAACCATTTATTCCTACCCCAAGTCATTTTCTACCTCCCCTAAATAAGGTAATCACCATCCTAAATCCTGTGTTTATTATTCCATTGTTTTTCTTTACAATAAATTTGTAAGACATAAAATAAGCACAAAATAACAAGATCCCACAGTTGAAGTAAATTGAAGCATTTTCTTCATTGAAGGTGACTCTAGCAACAATAAAATCTAAACTGAGCTCAACCTCTGATCAAGTTGACTCAATCTTCCACATTAACAGCCTGACAGAAGAGGTGTGGAAACTATCAAACAGAAATATTAGACAACCATGACCAATTTTTTAAAGATATAGTAGAGGTGTACAAAATGCACCGACAGATGGGGAATTTTAGAAGAAATTATAAAAGAGAGTCAAATTAAAATGATAGAAATAAGAATCACAATAATGGATATCAAAAATTATTTTGACAGGTTTATCAAAAGACAGGACACAGTTGAGAAAGGAATCAGTGGATATGAAATTTATTATAAACTACTGAAGTTGAAACATAAAGAGGAGAGAGAGGAAGAAGCAGAAGAGGAAGAAGAATGAAGAGGGTAGAGAAGAAGGAAGAAAGAGAAGGGAAAAGAAAAGAACAGATGAAAAGAGAAATAAACAGAACAGAGTATCCAAGCTGTAGGATTATATCCACCTAGTATGAGTGTAATTGGAATCCCAGAAGAAATGAAGGTCAAAGAAATATATGAAAAGATATGGCTGATAATTTCCAAAAAATAATGAAAGTCAGCAATCCACAGACCCAAGAAACTCAGAGAACTGTAAGCAAGATAATTATGCACACACCCATGCATACATCAGAGCTAAAGAGATAAAAAAGAGAAAGAGAATATGTGGAGGGTGGTTAGAAGAAAATATTACTTATAGGTCAAAAAAAATTTATAGCAGATATGCATCCAGAAGAAAATGAATAACATCTTTCAAGGACTTAAACAAAATTAGCCAAGCCAGAATTTTACATCAAACAAAAATGTCTTTCAGACAAACAAAAGCTTAGAGCATTTACTGCCAGTACAACTGCACTGCAAGAAATGTTAAAGAAAGTTCTTCAAACAGAAGAATTAAGACACCAGATGAACATTTGGATTTACAAAGAAATGAAGAGTGCCAGAAATTTCAAAAAGAGAGTAAATATTAAAACACCATTTTCTTAATTTTAATTGCTTTAAAAGATAATTGATGGCCAAGTGAAAATTAGTAGCAATAGATTTGGGGGTAGATAAAATATGTAGAAGTAAAATGTATGCCAACAATAACACAAAAGATAAGAAGAAAGAATTAGATGGTATGTGTTAAAGTTCTTATTCTAAATATGTAGTGGTATAATATTATTTAAAGGTAGATCATTATAAGTTAAAGATATATACTGGGAACCCTAGGGCAAACACTTAAAGAGAGATATAATGAAAATATATGGAAATAAAATTAAATCATAAAATACTCAATTTTATGAAAAGGGGAAAAAAGGAACAGAAATAAAAAGCAAATGAGATAGAGAACAAGTAGGAAGATAACAGATTTATGTTCAATCACATCACGAATTTCATAAAATGTAAATGTTCTAATCACTTCAGTTAAGAGGCAGAGCTTGTAAGACTGAAAAGAAAAAATAACTGTTTTATTTTCAAGAAATCAACTTTAAATATAAAAATATAACCAGATTAAAAGTAAAAGACAAAATACAGTCAATATTTCTAGGTTGAAAAAAAAGAGAAGTTAAGGATTGAAATAAAGTTTTGTCTTGAGAAATTTGGGTAGTGATACTATACGTAAAGGTGGAGAGGTTAGAGAAATAATAGGTTTGGAAAGTACAAACAATAATTTAGTTATAGACACTGTATTAGCCAAGATCAAAAGTTATTAACCTATGGGCTTTGGGCCAATCCAGCTGGCTTCCTATTTCTGTATAGCCTGTGAGCTAAAAATAGTTTCTACATTTATAAATGGCTGAAAATAATAAAAGAGAGAATATTTTGTGAAATGCAAACATTATATAAAATTTAACTTTCAGTTTCAATAAATAAAGCTTATTGGAGCACAGCTGCACTCATTCATTTACACATTGTTTGTGGTTGCTTTTGCACTACAGTAACAAGGTTGAGCAATTGTGACAGAAACCATATGTGGCATTAATTTCTTCACACTGTTCTTGGTGCACTATAAATCACAATTCATAGTTACTATTCAACAGTATGTCAAGTGTTACACACATTGTCATACAATTTTATTTTATGTAACTTTTCTTGCTAGTGCATCCCATCATGTCAGTAAAAGAGAAAAAGTGGACTTTGAATGGCATGTTTTTAAGGCACGGTGAAGTGTAGATGATTTTATTATTGAATTAGATAGCACAGCATTGTGTTCATCATGCAATGACACTATAGTTTAGAATACAATATGTGATGACATTACCAGATTAAGCCTTTATCACAATATTCCCAATTCACAGGAAAGCAACAGTCTGAAAAATTACTAGAAAGTTTAAAACTGAATATCTCATCACAGCAGAATTTCTTCACACAAACATAAATAAAAGTAAGGTTACAACCAAAGTAAATTTCTAAGTGGCTCATTTGTTACCCAGCCAAACAGTAGTTGGTGAGTTAAATAAATCATGCATGATTGCAGCAGCCAAAGAAATGTGTTCAGACAAAACTTGCTTAAGACTATTAGCCTTTCAGATAAAATAGTTGCTCAAAGAGTTGAGAACATTAGGGGCAATATCAATATTCAATTTAAAACAAAACAAATGATTGTGAGTGTTTCCATGGTTCTTAATGATTCAACAGATGTTACCAATACTGCTCAGCTGTTGTTTATTCAAGGAGTTAATGCTGAGTTTGAAGTGACTGAAGATTCAGCCTAAGTGATCTGTGTGGAATAACTACAGGCAGGAATAGTTTCAAAGTTGAGAAAACATAATTCAATATAACATGAAGTGGAATCTTCTAAGATGTGTTACAACTAATAACGGTAAAAATGTGGATGGAGCAGAAAATCACAGCTGAGCAAATTTGCAAAGCTTGTGAGAAGTATAGTTTTTATAGCCTATGGTTATTTGCTGTATTATTCATCAGCAGATATTTGCAGAAAATTTTCAGTTATCATGTGATATTATTCCAGTAGTGTCAATGGTGAGCTTTGCTTGCTCTCATGGACTTAATCATTGCCAATTCTGGGAATTTATGAATCGAAGCTGTGAATTGCAGCTGAATGTTATGACTTAGTCCACCACACAGCAGTTTAGTGACTTAGCACTAGTAACATTTTATTGCTATTTTTTGGAGCTCACAACCAAGATTGGAATTTTTCTGAACAAAATGAACCCCAAACACTATTATCAGACACTGAACAACTTTGAAAATTACTTTTTGCTGTGGACTTGACAATGTTTATTTATGAGTTCAACCTAAAATTATGAGGCAAAACAATGTTTATTCAAGATACTTGTAATAGTTATTTCAATGGCAATAATGTTTAAATTATAGTAATGTCAATCTGCTTTACATACTTCCTGTGCTGTCAAAACAAAAACTGAGATCTCCATTCTGACACAAATTTGCAATAGCTATATTTTCTATGTTCAAAGTAGAGTTCCAAGAGCCTTTATCGTATTTCAATGCAAGTACAAAAGAGATGTTCAAACTTCAAAATCCATTTAACTGTGTTATCCAAGAGAGTCCACCTAAGCTTCAATTTAAAGTGATTAACTTGCAATGTTTTCACATGCTCAAAAGCAACTATCAGGAGAAGAATCTAATGGAATCCTATCAATACCTTCCAAGCAATGAATATGCTCAACTAAAATCATAGACACATGGATTGATATCAGTATTTGGTAGTATCTATCTTTGTGAAAAGACATTTTCAAAGATGAGATGTACTTTTGCCTATTTTACAATTAGGCAAAATATTATCCCCCCTCAAAATAGAATTCTATTTATCTCATTAGTGGATCCATATTACAAAAAGGAGTATAGTAGTTCTAATATAATATAATATAATAATAATATTATTACATTTTTTATTTCCTCAATAAAAATTTAGGGAAATTTGTCTCCTCTATTGTTATAAGTACCTACAATATCTTTAATTTGGCCTCTTGACCAACAAAGTTTAAAGTATCAATATTTACTATCTGACTCTTTACAGAAAAAGTTTGCCAATCCCTAGTCAAGATAAACTATGATGTAGTAGCAATGAACCCTGAAATATCAAGGACTTAACACAATACAGGTTTACTTGCTCTTCATGGCTCAGTCTAACATGGGTCCCACAAGTCTCCTTGTGCTCTCTTCCAGTGGTGACCCAGGAATCCAGACTTCTTCCATCTTGCAACGCTATCATTTTGGAGTTCTTTATTTTCAAACCTGTGTATGAGAGAGAGAGGGAGACTATGAAGAATTCACAACTGTTTTATCTACCGTGGAATGGAAGTGACAAATCTCTTCTGCTCAAATTTGAGAGTCATCAGAATACGGATGATATTTAATGACATGTGAAGAAATGAGATCTTCTACAAAGAAAATAGAGAGGGAAAAATCACTAGAGGAACATACCTTAGGTATCTCAATTTATGGAGACCCAGTCCACAAGAGGAAAATGAATATGAGAAGGTCATTGAGTGTGACAGGTCGAAGAGGAAAAGAACAAGGAGACTTTGATGTCACAAAAGCCAAGCAAAGCCTCGAAAAGAGTGTCATATATGATCTATAGCATCAGTTACCAACCATGACTAAGGCAAGTCACAACTTCCCTGAAATGAACTGCCCACACCTCTATATTAATATATTATAATATTTATCTGAAATGATCCATAATGAAGATGAAATGACATAGTGTATATGAATATACTGGGATCCCTACATAAATTATGACAGTAATGGTTTTCATTGTAGTCACATGCAGAGACTCCTCTACTTTGTGCCAAATCTTTCTGAAGAGTTAGAATTCTCCCATAACCTACCCCAACCATTGCCTCCAAATTAACACAGCAGGTTTCACCAAACTGGTTTAGGTGCAGATAACAACAATTTAATTGAAATTCAGTGATTCCTAATCTGAAGCATTTCAGAGGCAAGAAGGACTCAGGGATATGAATCTCTCTTTCATTAAAATCAGATCAGTGTGTGAAATCCTTACAATCTTTTCTGGAACAAAGATCCAACTCAAGCTGGCAGCTCCTAAGCCACCACATGGCCATAGGCAGACACAGTAAGCTATAGTCTGAAATTCTGGTAAATGGTGCCCCAAACTTCGGGGAAATCATAAAAGCAGCTGAATGAAAGCTGTGTCCTAAAGCTCTCTGCTTGTTAGGTGTGATCGACACGGAAGGTAAAAATAAACAAATATAAATGGGTCTCTACTTAACTCTAGAGCTTTCACTTTATAGATTTTTATTAAAACACATTTGCAAAAGTACAAAGGTTAGTTTGTGTTTTATTTTTCCCTCTTTTTTTCACAATGATATATTGGAATTGTTCAACTGAAACCATATGTTGGCTCAATAATTCTCAATTGCAAAATGTGCACCATTTTAAATGTGCACCCAATAAAAAAGAGGGGGAGGGGACTAATGTGTCAGCATAAATACTCTTGAGGAGATAGAAATACTGTGTTTCCAATCTATTGGAAAAGAGGAAAAGCCACCTCTTTGGTTACTTAACTACAGAGCAGAAATGTAATGCAACTGAGTAATGACACACTGATGCATCAGGGAAAAAATATCATATAATTTTGAAAAAAACCACAAAAAAACCCTGGGTTCAAATCCAGCTCTTCCACCTATTGGCTCAGTGTCCTTTTAAAACATTTGTCATTTCAGGGAGACAGTTTTATTTCCTGTGATATGAAGATAATAATTCCTACCTGGGATAGTTGTTATATGGATTAAATAGATTTAATGAGACAAAGCACACATATGGATGACACATGGTTGGAACTTGACACGATGAAATGGATGACAACTTAGTCCATTCTAGATTCTGCTACTCTGTTTTGTTCTCTTTTTTTTCTGAAAATTAATTATGGAAAACTGAGAAGTTGAATAGGATAGCAAATTCGATAATATGCCAAAACCTGAAGCATGAATAGGAATGAAAATAAATCTGTTCAGTCACAAGCACCTGTCATGACCCCTCCACCGAGTTTAAGCTTCTCCAAAGCCAGTGTGTATCGCAATTACCAAAAACCTTGATAAAATGCAGATTCTACTTCAGTGAGTCTAGGGAGGGTTCTGAAATTCTGTATCTGTAACAATTACTAGGTGATGACAATGCTTGACCGTTAGTGAGCAACATTTTGGCACAAGGGATAATTTAAGAAAAATAAAACTGTTTGTGGGCCACTTTTTTTCTTCAAAATTCCAGTAGCTTTACTGAATTTAATAGAGAAAAATTCTTGTTATTAGAATTTAGGGTAATAATAATAGCCAAAATTATTGAGAGCTTACCATGTGCTAATTGCAATGCTAAATGCTTTATAAATATTTTCTTATTTCATCCTCTCAAGAGTCCTTATGTACCTACTACTGTATTAGTATCTTCACAATAAGGAACCAGTGGTCCAAATGTGTCTTTCCTTTTCACTCAGCCCTTCTCCTTTGCCTAATTCACTCTCTTTTGAGCATGGGAATCTATGTTCATTGCCTTTAATATAACGGACAGACAGAAAAAGTATATTCAAGGTAAGATTGATTACAAAACAGTCTATACTTGTTGACTGTTAAGTAGTAGCTTTTAAGCAGCATTTGATATATTTTAATATAACGGTAATGGACAACACCATTGGACACCCAGGGTGTCAGAAATACCTGGATTTTTCCATGCATCCTTCATAAAAATAAGTTCCCATTACAAGTCTTTTCTCAAAAAGTTCTTTTTTCCTATTACATAATTTTGGCATATTATGGACATTCCATACTCATAACAGATTAAAATAGCTCTCATACACTCTATAAATGTATAGTGAACACACCTATTCTAAACTATACAAGAAAATTTACTTTGAGAGCAAGCAGATAATTTAGAACAAAGATAATGTCAAAGTGTTTTTGGAGAGTCACACAAACTTTGAGGCTGCTTTGGACTCACTCATTCCAGCCCCCAAAGGAAAGTTAGAATAATGGTAAAGAGTGTTGGTACTTGTATCAGACAGATTTGTGTGAAAATCTCAGCTCCTCAATTTACTAGTTATATGACCCTGGGCAAGTTGTTCACCTTTATGAGCCTCAATTTCCTCACCTGAAAGGTAGAGATGAAAAATAATAATCCTGATTTCCTATGCCCATTGTAAGGATTAAGTAAAGTATGCAAAGCACTTAGCCAATGATATATGCTATCAATGTTGCACTTTTTTGATTCTAAGATGCACTTTTTTTGTAGCATTTTAACATCTCCGAAATTAGGAAGTGTTTTCTAATAGATGTGTAGTGTAAGTGTCTGACAATTGCTTTTCTTGATTGTAATGTAAGTGCCTGACATTAAGCTTTTAATTGCAAGGCATCCATTTCAAAGACATCCATCTATAATAAACACATTGCCAGCTACACAACTGGATAAAGTGCCAGGCGGCTCCACCCATGAAGTTTCCCTTTTAGAAAGCCCTAGTTGACCTAGATAACTGACTGACTGACCCTGCTTTCCCTTCCTGTGCTTTAATTCCCACTCTTATGTTTTAAATTCACCAATAAAGAGTGAAACCTCAAAAGTCTAAGCACACCACCCTTGATCCCAATAAAGGCAGAGCCACAATTCCTCTCTCTCACTGTCTCTGTCACTCTCTCTCTGCCCCGCTCACCTACCGTTCTGTGTGGTCCTGGGTGCACCATGTACCCTCTAGGACTTGTGAGTAATGAACCTTGTTTTTTTCAAAGTTCCCTGATGGATGTTGTTGAGGTGTGTCTTGCAATCATAATAAGAATCACAAGGGTCAGACCAACCATACACTGGGTCTGGTTAGTGAAATGTCTGTGGAGCCTCACCACTAGTAGTCTACTATGGTAGGTGTGTACTCCCAGGCATTTTTAGCTGATAGCTTTAGTGAACCATTGATCAAAACCTCCCGCTTTGGCCAGACACGATAACAATGGCTTGTATGAGTTACCTCACAACAGGAGGTCCCATAAGGAACACAGTGCTGGCGCCATGAGAGAATTCGTGAGGGGTTGAAAGGAGGGAGGAGATGCCAGCCCATAATATGGGCCAACCTCCCAGAAGCTCTTGCACTAGACTCTTGGCAGAGAGATGCATGCACCACCAGGAGGGACCTGAGTCCGACCAAATATGACACAAGCAAGATGACTGGCCAGAGACAACCCGGAAAGCTAACCCCATGACCTTAAAACCTGAGACTGCAAGCCATGTGTCAGAGCAGCTCTCCTGGCTTCCCTTACCCTGCTGCTCTCTGCCAGGGCCCCCCTTCCCAATAAAGTCTTTTGCTCTCTCACCACATGTGTCTCCTTGGACAATTCATTACCGAGGGTTAGACAAGAGCAAACTCTCAGGCCCTGAAAGGGGCCCTATTCCAGTAATGATAGTATCATTATGGATAGGCAGAGACCAGTCCCAAACAAGATAGTTTATAATCCCTGTTGGCCAGGTAGAATTAATGAGGTATGTGTCATTCTCTGTGCTTGCATGATTTCAATAACAGATGAGTACATCTTTGTCACTTTTGCACAATTGTTGCAGTTGTGCACAATTATGCACAATTGTATGTACATAGCTGTTTCCATATGTGCTAAGTGTAACTGGCATTTTAGATGTCTTTTAAAAGATTATGCTATGATTCCATGTTGAAACAAAAGTTATTATGTATCTTCGAGATCCCAGGAAAAGAGTATTGAGACGTTTGGGACATTGAGATATTTGAGTATTGATATATTAGGTACACAAATATCATTGTTGAGAAATCACCAAAATTCCATATTTTCTTGCAAAGCAACAATCAAGTGTTTAACAGGACCTAAGAAGGTAAAATACCCACAAGTAAATGAAGCTGTTAACATTTTCTTGCCTGCATATCTACAAAAAGATTGTCTATCACACAACAAGCAACAGAACTAAAGACAGGAGAAACTGATATCTGAAAGAGCTAAAGGAATCTTAAAGAAATGAGAGGCTGATAAGACCAATTCTTATTTTACACAGGACAAGTGATAAGGTATTAAACAAGAATTCATGAAAAATTTCCTTCTAACTTTGAATTTAAATTCCAGAGATACATTATCAATGAAGACAAAAAGAAGGAAGGGAAAAAAAAAGGAAGAGGGAGGGAGGAAGGACAAATTAATTTCTCTTATATTTTCCTTTTAATGTATGCCCAAAAGTGATAAATGATTAAGGTCTATGTTTACATAAGTCTAAAAGGGCTCTTTCAATAAAAATTTTTTTAAAAATTCTACAATAGCATTATGTTATAGTGTAATAGACAGCATTTTTTTCTTTTGGTACACAAAGCAATAAGGCATCTCAAAGTTGATAACATTTTGGAATGGATGAAATATGGAAAGGATTAGCTACTACAGTATAGTTATATCTTCATAATGTTAGCAACATTTCTCTCAAAAATATTTATTGATAGAAAAATAGCCACTTTACATTTTCAATGTTGCACTATACCTATCAGGGTCCAATTTACAATATGTAAAACAATGACCAAGCAATTAGACAAAATTAAAAATTCAGGGACTTCCCTGACGCTCCAGTGGTTAGGACTCTGTGCTTCCAGTACAGGGGGTACAGGTTCGATCCCTGGTCGGGGAGCTAAGGAACTAAGCTCCCATATGCCGCGCAGCCAAAACAACAACAACAACAACAACAAAGAGCCTCATGATAACATAAATAATAACTGTATTAAAACTTCAGCCATTTACTTATTTTTTTCATCTCAAGTACTATTTGGTAATCTGTGACTTTTCTCCTGGGGAGCTTTTGGTAATACTTCTGCAAGCCTCAAATGCATGCTGTTAACACTCAGGTTAACAGTTTTGACTGATTTGTCTGTTTAGTCCAAAAAGTGATTCAATAGATATTTCCCCAGTGAACTTCCTGCCAGGACTGTGATCACCCAACATGAATAATAGTCTCTAGACCATGGAAAGCACTAGAGAGGGTTCTGAAGGTCATAACCAGGGACAGCCCTTGAGAAAGGATTGCCCATCATATAAATTTGTCTTGAGTGTTACCCTCCTTCCCCTTCAGTTACTCATTGTAGGTGTGCACCCATACACAACACACACACACACACACACACATACACAGTAGCATTCAGACTCTCAGCTGGCTAATAACAGAGTAACAGAAAGTTAAACATAAGCAATATGACAGGAGAAAATATTGGCAAAACTAATGGGTTGATAACTTGAGTGCGTGAGGTATTTGTCCCCTAGACTCTATTTGTGAAGAGTTGCAATGGGAGAGATGCTAATAAACATAAAGAACTTAATTCGTGAATTTAAGCTCCTAGCAGTTTGAATCCTGGCATAAACAAAAGATTTGCAGGCATAATTAGCTAGCCAGAATTTCCTACTGCAGAGAGAATACATAGAACTTCTAAGGGCTGGAGGAGATAGACAGAAATTTTTCAAAGAAAGTGGAAGAGTTAGGCAGAATGTGGTACACATATTCCACTCCAAGAATAGAGCCCTGGGATGGGAATAGGGGAAAACAATAGAACTTCTAATAAAAACATAAACCCCAAAGTAGAAAATTCCTGAATATTTTTTCTTGGGTGCAGCCCAGAAAAATGATAAGCATCTTATAGAAATATCCCACACTTGCAAAGAGCTGTAGTAGATATGGTGGTAGGTATGGTAGTTGCATCTGGAGGTACTGGAAGACAGAAAGACCCTCAGAATTTTTCATGCTACTGTAGCATACAAAGAGAGAGTAAGGATGCTTAGGCAAATGGTCGACCTTATGCTGACTACAGCTTCTAGTGTCCTTACCATGTCTGGCATCTCACTCTAGCAACATCCTACTGCCGGATTTACCTTGTGGTCTATTTGTAAGTCCGATGACTTATACCATCTTAGCAAGAGTGATCCTATGTCCAGGCTGCCTCTTCCATGGCTTTATTTTGAAACATATTTGTGCTGGATAAGAATTCTTTGTTGACAGGTTTGGGTATTTTTTTGTTTTGGTTTGGTTTTTTTGTTTTGTTTTGTTTTCAGTACTTTAAAGATGTTGCTCTACTGTCTTCTAGGTTGCATTATTTACAAGGGAAATTTGTAAATAGCAAATAGCAAATTTGTAAATAGCAAAGATGCTATCCACATCTTTGTTCCTCTGTTCAAAATTTGTCCTTTTTTCTCTAGCTGATTTTTACATTTTGTCTTTATCACTAGTTTTAAGCAGTTTGGTTCATGATTCTTTTATTGGCTTTCTTGAGCTTTTTGGATCTGTGGGTTTATAGTTTTCAGCAAATTTGGAAAAATATTGGCCATTATATCTTCAAATACTCTTTCATTTATTCCCCCTCTTCTCCTGCAGGAACTGCAATTACATATGCATAAGTCTGATCCAAGGCATTCCACAGCTCACTGATGCTGTCTTCATACTTTTTTGATCTTTTGTATTTCTGTTTTATATTTATATATTTTTATAAATATATAAATACACTTATATTTTGGATTTTTTATGTCTTCAAGCTTGCTAATCTTTTTTCCTGCATGTGTTATCTACCTTAATCCACTCTGTATTTTTACACGTCAGATGTTTTAATTTTCATATCTATAAGTGATTTGGTTCTTTTTTATACTTTCTACACCTCTCCTTAATATCATCAGCCTTTCCTCTAGCTTTTTGAATAAATGGAAAGCAGTTATACAGCTGTTTTCATGTCCTTGTCTACTAATTCAATTATTGGTGCCATTTCTGGGTCAGTTGTGATTGATTTTCCTCCTCATCATGGGCTCTGTTTCCCTAGATGAGGAGTGCCTGGTAAGTTTGTATAACCAGTAATTTTTTTTTTTTTTTTTTTTTTTGCAGTACGCGGGCCTCTCACTGTTGTGACGTCTCCCGTTGCGGAGCACAGGCTCCGGACGCGCAGGCTCAGAGGCCATGGCTCACGGGCCCAGCCGCTCTGCGGCACGTGGTATCTTCCCCGACCAGGGCACGAACCCGTGTCCCCTGCATCGGCAGGTGGACTCTCAACCACTGTGCCACCAGGGAAGCCCCCCAGTAATTTTTAATTAATGCTAGACATGAGTGGTTTTACCTTGTTGGGTGTTGGCTGTCTTTATGTTCTTATGAATATTCTTGAGTTTTGTTCTGGTATTGGGTGTGTTACCTGGAAACAGTTTTGATCTTTAGAGGTTTGGTTTGTGAACTTTCTTAGCCTACAGAGCAGCATTTAGGATATGACTAACATTTCCCCACTACTGAGGCAAAATTCTCTTGAGTAATCTACCCAACATTCAGTGAATTATGAAATGTTCTACTCTGCCTGGATGGAACCAGACCTCTTTCCAGCTCTGTGTGAGCTGTAGAGATTATGCCCTCTAATTCTTTTGGATGGTTCTTTCTCCACTTCTGGTAGTTTTCTCACATGCCCGTGCTTATTAACACTCCGCTGAAGACTCCAAGGAGATCCTCTACTTATTTCTGGTGCTCATACTGCATACAGTTCTATCTTCTCCATGACTCTACTCTGTGAACTCTAGCCAACCTAGCCTCCCTGGACTTCAAGACCCAGCTTGGTTTCCCTCCCTACTCATGTTTGGTTTCCTCTCTCTCAGGGGTCACTCTCCTCCATTGCCCAATGCCCCATGTCTTGAAAACTGTTATTTAATGTATTATGTCTGGTGTTTTAGTTATTTTCAAGTTGGAGGATGCATTCAAACTCTTTTACACCATCTTGGCCAGAAGCACAGATCAATGTGATATTTTTTTAGTGTGTTAAGTTTCCCTATAATATCTGAGTTTACATAGTCTGATCATATTATGGTTTTGGTTATTTAGGATGGCATTTTTCAATCAACAGTCTTTCTTCCTCAAATTAAAATATCTATAAATCTCTACGTGTTTAGGATTCTAAGTCCAGATTCCCAATATATTGAAATATCTAGAGTAAGAGCAAAACACAGAAGTATTTTGCCTACATATTACCAAACATCCAAAATGTATCCAATAGCCTAATGTTTGGTTTCATATAGGCTTAACATTTGAGTGCTTACTTTTTCTCTTTCCTGTCAGCTGTTGGACCTCCACATCCACAGATACAAACCACAGTGAATTCGCTGTTCCAAAGCTAATCCCTTCTCTTCAAGCAGCTTTGGAATGCAGTCGTACCTGAGCCAAGGAGGGCCCGAGAGGTTAAAAATAAGAAATATTTTCCTCTAATTGAAAATTTTAAAAACAATTCTACAAGTGGAAAGCAAATTTTTAATGACAAATCACTTTTAGTTATTTTTAAACTTGTTTCTGTAATTCCTAAGGAATATTTTTCTTCTCTGGGGATCATTTTGTCCTTTTCCTTGGCTCCTGCTTTTGAGATAAAGCCATTATCAATAAACCACTTGGGAGGAGAAAAAAGGAAGATGGCTTTTCCTAGGCAGAAAGTCTCTTTCTCATCTTACCCAAACATACATGCACTCCAGTGACATACCCCATAGTGAAGTGGCTCAGTATCCTTAATGCTAATAAAAATCTCTAAGAAAACAATGAGAACATTTTTATTTATTTATTTATTTATTGGCTGAGTTGGGTCTTTGTTGCTGCGCTCGGGCTTCCTCCAGCTGTGGCGAGAGGGGCCACTCTTCATTGTGGTGCGCGAGCCTCTCATTGCGGTGGCCTCTCCTGAGCACGGGCTCTAGAGTGCGGGCTCAGTAGTTGTGGTGCACAGGCTCAGCTGCTCCGCAGCATGTGGGATCCTCCCAGACCGGGGCTCGAACCCATGTCCCCTGCATTAGTAGGCAGATTCCCAACCACTGCCCCACCAGGGAAGACCTGAGAACGTTTTTATTTTGTGCTCTCTCTGTATTAAACATCATCAGCCCTATTATATTACTGTGCTGTCACAACAGGGTTATTATAAGTCACAAGTTTTTCCACTATTCATAAATTATAATTTGCTGTCAGTTTGTACCAGACACTAGTCTACTTAGGGGAAAGGAAAAAGGATGCTCTATCTTTTTATACTGTTAAGAGTCTTTCTAAACATCATGTTACTTGGATACTTGACAGACCTCCCTGGCAGTACACACTTTATTTTTAAACTTTCTTAAAATCCAAACTTTCTTTTTTTATTTCACAACATTGAAAAATAAAAAGCTTCAAAGGGTATTTTCCATAATTAGTGTTAAAACCAAGACAAATTTTGCTGTTAAATTTCATTAAAACATGTTCTCTTTATTTTTCATATTTGAAAATGAGAAATTATAACTTTTCCCCCATTTTCTTTACAACACCACATTTTCTAGACAGCTACACATCTTCAAACTTGGCTTAAACATTCCTGAAAGAAACCTTCATTTATATCAAAAGAAATGAAAGAGAAAAAATATATGGTATATAACGTTATGGATTTTAACATTTTCTCGTGTACATTACAGGATACAATTAGGCTATGAAGCTACCTAACAGAAATCCCTTCCATTTAGGTAATGGTGTGAGGAAAAATCTGGAAAGCAGCAGTCTTAATAAATATGCAAAAGACCAGAAAGTGAGAAAGAAAAGAAAATCCAGTTCTTGGATTATTTATCTTGACTCTAATTACTGGATTTTAAGATTTGTGGTTAGAAGCTCTTCATCTAGCCTAGCGTAGAGAGGCTTTATCACAAAATAATACTCTACAACACATAGGAATTGCATCATCCCTCACCTTGCCCTCCAGCCCAACAAAAATTCCAATCCATGAAAATTTAGGAATTTAACCTCAAAGTCTACAGTAATGGAACATGCTGTGTTTTATTTTGACAGTGGAATGAATCTACCAGAGGCTCCCGAATCCACAGGGCTTGGGTATCTGGCTCCAGAGCCAAGTGGTTTAGGAGTCAAATGCATGGGAGAGTCTGCAGGCTGCAGACCCAGGATGAGGATGTCAGGGAAGCCTTCTGCCTAAAGAATGAGAAGTCAGGAGCTACAGGAGGCAAGTGCTTTCAGAATGCAGCTCAAGTTTTTCTACCTCTATATTCTATTTTCCTTTCTTTGTTTCTCTTTTTCTTCCCAAAATTCATACTATCTCCTATTGTAGAAAATGTGAAGAAAGCACACCAAATTAAAGAAGAACATAGCATTGCCTACAATCCCTCCATAGAAATAAACATGCCACCTTTCGTCATATCACCATCTTGACTTTGTGTTGTTCCTTTTGTTGTTGTTTTCTTTATTAAACATTTTGATAAAATGGGAAACAATCATGATACCATACTCTATATAAATATATAAATAGATTATGGTATCATGATTGTTTCCCATTTTATTAAAAAATCTTTAAATTTACTTTTCAGAAAAGGCAAAATAGTTCCAACATACGGTGTGCCATGTATTTAACTTTTTCTCTTTTGGATGTCTTGCTTGTTTCTAGGTGCCTATTCTTGGACACAATGCAGTGATGAACATCTTTGCTCATAAATCTCTCTGTGCATTTCTGTTTATGTTGCTGATATATATTCTAAGAACAAAATTACTAGGTCCAAGGATATGAAAACCTTTGAATCTCCTGATAAAAATAACCATATTGCTTTACAGAAAAGTCAAACCCATTAATATCCCACTTTCAGTATGTGAGTATACTTGTTTTTCTGTGACATTAAAGCATTAAGAACTATAATTATTTTATACTAAGGTATTAAGACAAACATTATTTCATTGTTATTTTAATTTTTGGCTTTTCATTACTTGCAAGGTTGCATACTTTATATGTTAAACAGGTCTATAATTTTCTCTACTGAAAACTGCCTATTCATGTCACTTGCTCATTTATCTTCTTGTGTGACAGTGTTTTTCTTACTGAGTTCTATGAACACAATACACACGAAGAATATGCAGCATTTCTTATCAAAATGTGCTGTAAATATTGTCCTAATTTATTTAATTACAACTATAATAAATTTTAAGTCAATTTATTTAAACTAAAAACAACAACAGCAGTTCGTTCATTTCTTCCACCCACCATCCTCTGCCTCTGGCAACCACCAATCTATTATATGAGCTTAGTTGTTTAAATTAAAAAAAAAATATTTTTAGATTCCACATATAAGAGAGAGCATATTTTTCTCTGACTTATTTCACTTAGTATAATGCCCTCGAGGTCCATCCATGTTGCTGTAAGTGGCAAAATTTCATTCTTTTTGTGGCTGAATAATATTCCATTGTATGTGCATATCACAATTTCTTTATTCTTTTATCCATTGATGGACTCTTAGTCTCCATATCTTGGCTGTTGTAAATACTGCTGCAATGAATATGTGGGTGCATATATATTTTCAAATTAGTGTTTTTGCTTTCTTTGGGTAAATACCCAGAAGTGGAATTGCTGGATCATATGGGAGTCCTATTTTTAATTTTTTGAGGAATCTCCATACTGTTTTCCACAGTGGCTACACCAAATTACATTCCTACTAACAGCCCACAAGTTTTCTCCTTTCTCCACATCCTTGCCCAACACTTGTTATTTCTAGTCTTCTTGATGATAGCCATTCTAACATGATATATGTTAGAAATATATACTAGAATATACTAGAAATATATATATTTCTAGTCTTCTTGATGATAGCCATTCTAACGAGATGATATCTCGTTATGGTTTTGATTTGCATTTTTCTGATGATTAAGGATGTAGAGTATCTTTTCATGTACCTGTTGACCATTTTATATGTCTTCTTTAGAACAATGTCTATTTAGATCTGCCCATTTTTTAATCAGGTGGTTTACTTTTTTGCTATTGAGTTGTATGCGTTCTTTATATGTTTTGGATATTAGCCCCTTATCAACTATATAATAATTTTTACGTACACTTTTTTATGTAACCAAATATGTCATACTTTCCTTTTATAGCTCCTTACATTGTTTTATTTGCTGATCATTACAGAGCTGCAATAGCATGCTAAAGATAAGATAAGCTGTGACTTAGACTCACTCCCAACAAATCAAGAGTTGTTTGTTGTGAACAAAATTTTGCAGGAAAAGTTCATCAGTAAATGAGAATATTTGCTCAGTCTAAATCATCTTTAGCTACATGTTATGTAAATTCTGTTGAAGAGTCTTAACCACCCTAATGAATCGTGTCTCAAATCTATACCATTGAGTCCTCTTACAGCCATAGTTCAAAACATATGGTCATTATTAAATTGATAGGCTCACTTATCTCATGATCATTTGTTTAATACTTCTATCAACAAATATTTGCTGAGCACCTACTCTGAACATGGTCAGATTGAAAAGCATCCCAGTTTCAGACAAGCACATGCCCTAAATTAAGATTCAATACCTAACAGGCATATTTAAGTGACTTGTTATATGACAAACATCTAGATGGGCTGGCTCTTCTCCCTCCATCTGTTTGACATTTGGGGTCATTAGCGATAAGGGTCCAATGAGGAGTAGGTGAAAAAAATGAGAAACAAAGCGTGGGTCATTAGGTGGCATAAACAAAGCTGCAAATCATGTTGTGGAGTAAATCATGTCCAGCCTGGAGCTAGAGTCTGGAAATAAGCTTTGTGAAGTCTATTCAGACTTCTCCTAAAGGCAATCATGACAAGCCCGTTTTTGACTCACCTTCAAAATAGTCTCTATCATCCTCTTCCAACTGCATTTCTTTAGAATTAAAAATTAGATTTGAATTTGGATTTATAGCATAATCAAGGACTTGTTCACTGCAGGACATTTTAAAAGTCCTCAAGATCTTGAAAAAGAAAAGGCAGCCAAGAACAAAGAAACACAAGTGTGGAAGATATTCCTATTTTCTAACAAAGAAAAGAAAGAACAATGTGAATACTAACCCTGCCACAACCCTCCGTTTCCTGCCCAGGCTGATTTCTGAAGGGCACCTCTTTGGCCATTTCATGGGCTCCTTTGTAAGTTTTATTGAGACCAGAAACAACAGAACGCCTTAAATAAGGGGAATGACTCAGCCCCTTTGTTCGTCGGTAACCTCAGTCAGTGGCTCTTGGCTTAAAAATTCCATGACACTTGTCCTGTTCCCAATCAGATGTGAGATTCAACTCCCTAAAATCATCACAGTCTTTGTGGGACCCCCTTGTGATCCTCACTGTACACTTCAATTTGCGGACTCTTTGCATCCATGTTTCCCACAACCTCCACAGAGTGTAGACCTGCATCTACTCCTCCTATTTCCCCATGTGGGCTGCTGAACAAAGTGCCTGCAGAATTGAAGTGAGACCAATAAATTTACTCTCTCATACTCTGTCTCTACCTTTTCTCATCTCCCCCGATTCTACCGGACCTGAGAATTAAAATAAGGAAAAATAAAAACATTGCTTAAAGAGGGGAAATAAACAAGGCCAGATTCTTCTCCAACCCAGTTCAATCACAACCCAGGCATGTGCTTTCAACAGCAGAAAAGAGAAAATCTTTACCAGGCAAATGACAAACTACCCTGCAGGGTGGTCTGATGCTTCTGAAGCTTATAGACCAGAACACTAGGATCACATGTACAGACTGCTGCATAGTTTACTTAGAGTGGGTCAAAAGTCACCCTTCTGAGTGATACTCCCTTCTGAATGTTCTGAATATTGGAATGCATAGGGCTCTTCCCTTCTCTCCTGCCAGGATCATCCAGATTAAGTGTGAGACATCACTGGCTGACTGTTGGCTGGATAAAACATGTGCTCAAATAAGATGGATTATCTGACCATCATTAAATAATAGAATTCCTTGAATTCTACAGTTTAGCTATCATAACAACTAACAAGTATTTGGTCCTTGCTATACGCTTGGCTCTGTGCTAATCACAGAGAAAATAAAGGTAAGTAAAACACATCCTTACACTTGGGAACTCACAGTTAAGTAGGGGAGATAGACCAGTTTAACAGAAACTCAATGCAATGCAATACACACTACAAAAAAACAAAGAAAAAGTACCTCTGAAATACTACAAAAACACTTTGTCAAACACTAAATAGGAAGTGATTAACTTAACCTAGGGTTTGCTGACGAAAACTCATTAAGCACCTCCTATGATTCAGGCACTGTGCCAGGCACTGGGGAGAGAGAAGTGAACATAGCTCCTATCTTCATATGCTGTAAGTTGAGCTGGACTGACAAACCTAGAACAAATAAATACATAAAGTACAATTATAAATAGTGGAAAATGCCACGACGAAAAGAACAGGGTGGTATGATAGGGAATGTTCAAGAGAACTAAGTAAAATCTGGAAATCAAGGAGAGACTTTTAGTGGAAATGACATTACAGTTAAGACATGAGAGAGTATGCATGAAGCAGGACAGGAGTTGGGTAAGAGGGTTCTAGGCAGGGAAAACAGAATGAGTAAAGACTTTCAGATGAGAACAAATTTGAACAAGAATTCCATATGGCTTAAGCATAGTGAACAAAGTGGGGCATTGCAGAAGGTGGAAATTGAGAAGCTGGGATCAGACAGAGCAAGACCTGGTAGGCTAACTAAGGAAGCTGAATTTCAGTCAAAGTGCAGTGGGACGCCATTGAGGCATCTAGAATGGTGGATAAAATCCCTCCCAAATGACTCTGAATCCTTACAATGTGCTTAGCTTACATGGCATGGTGCTGCACAGACAGACACTATTTGATCCCTGGCTCCAGCCTCTTAGTAGCACTCTCCTTCTCTCCTCTGGACCCCCTAGCTCTTATTTTCAGTGGTGCGTCTCCTCCCTGAGAATTTAACTGCCCCCCTCCATCCCCTCCCTTCCCCACCACCATATGCATTATTTCTTGTACTTGTGTCCTCAGAATCCCCTTCAGCTAAGGGTGGTCCTCTACCTGATACCATGCTTTCCCCCTGTACCTTCCTGGAAACCCTCCTCATACTCTTGACCTCCTTCCCTTCCTTCAGACTCTCCTACTCCACCTCTCTGACTCTCCCTAGCTCTTTCCTCTATGATTAGCATAGACTGTGTTGATGGGTGAAATGGGTGGATAGGATCACAGATTCCTTGAATCTGGTAGTGACAATAAAAGAAGTGCTTATAGTCTTTTCTTTGAGAGTATTTTCTAACCTAGCTGCAAATAAGAAATATTTGCATTATTGTAGAATCTATTTCACAACCTACATCCTCATTTCCTGTTTGGTAGTTCTACAATATTTCTAACAGCTTTTTTTTCTGGAAAGTGTGGTAGAGATACCTAGTGTTCTTCCACATCTGGTTTTCCTCTCCTTCTGGGCACATGAAAGAATTAGACTCCCCTTCCCTTTGCACCAAGGCAGGGTCATGTCACTGGCCAATAGGCAGTGTGCAAAGTGGCATGTGTCACTTCTGAGCCAATGCATTTAAGTGCAGCACGTGTCTCTCTGGAGCCCTCTTCCTCTGCCACGTTAACCAGGGAGGTCTCATGTTGTAAATGGTCAGGTAGAGTTGCCACATAGAGGAGAGTTACTGAGTCACCTTGAGCTGCAGAAGACTTGAATTTGGTGCTGACATTTAGTGATGCTTGTTACCACAGCATATCATGCCTATTCTGACTAATAGAGAAAGATGGGAGAACTAATCACTCTCTTCACACATTATACTTATTTCCTTGTAACCATTCTAATTATGATTTCATAGGTGAGTTTGTTCCTATTTTTTAATAAATTTATTTATTTTATTTTATTATTTATTTTTGGCCGCATTGGGTCTTTGTTGCTGCGCGCAGGCTTTCTCTAGTTGCGGCAAGTGGGGGCTACTCTTCATTGTGGTGCGCAGGCTTCTCATTGCGGTGGCTTCTCTTGTTGCGGAGCCTGGGCTCTAGGCATGTGGGCTTCAGTAGTTGTGGCATGTGGGCTCTAGAGTGCAGGCTCAGTAGTTGTGGTGCACGGGCTTAGTTTCTCTACAGCATGTGGGATCTTCCGGGACCAGGGCTCAAACCCGTGTCCCCTGCACTGACAGGCGGATTCTTAGCCACTGCCCCACCAGGGAAGTCCTATTGCCTAATTTTGATGGGAACTTTGTGTGACTGTTCTTGTTAATTAACTCTCCTCTGCCCCTAACCAATGTTCTTAAAGTAAATAATAATGACCATTTCACTGAGTTAATGTGACAAATAGTTGACTAGAAAATCAAAATGCATTCCACTCTCTTCCTTATTTTCGTCCTTCTGTCTTTTCTTCCTTCTTTCCTTGCTACCTTCCTCATTCCCTACTTCTCTGTTTTCTTTCTTTCTCATCCATTTCTATTCCTCTCTCCTTCCCACCCTTTGTAAACAATGGCTGCTCAATAAAAGCTACTGACATGTTAATTGATCACATAATCCCCAAAGTGCTAAATACTGTGTCCTCATTTTCCCCCTTTATTTTTCCCTTCTTGTCCCACCCCAGGACCCCGATTCTGGCCCAGGCTAATTCCCTTTGTTCATTTATCTTCTGTGACATGGTCCAGGGGTGAATTCAGCCTGACAGTTTCGGGGGGATTTTGGGAGCCTCCACTTCCCAGAGACTCCTTTCGGGTTAGAAACCAAATATAGTCTAAAAGACTATACAGTGGAACCTAATCTCCCCAACCTTTCTTATACTTAATGCATACAAGGCCCTTTTCTATAAAAGTTCTACCATTACCATAATCAGAAACAGTCAGAGGATCACAAAAAACCTGTCAGGGGTAAGTCACAGAGCTTAAGAAATCTTACAGGTCTTTAGGCTCAGGGTGCCAACCTGAATTCCTCCTTCCTTCTATGAAGTGGTAACTGGACCAAAGGAGCAAGATTTTAAAGTGCACTGAAAAGGATAAGGGATAAGCAAGTTTTAAGCTAGCCAAACCTGCTGGTACTGCATAGCAAGGATTGCATATAAGAAGCTGGTACTGGGCAACGGTGTTCATCTACATGACATCTATATGACTCTGACCCCTGACCCTGAGTTCCTCCTTTATTCTTGAATTCACCTAGTTCCTGTCCCTTAACTTTGTCTCTAATCTTCAGCCCTAAACTCAACTGCTGTCCCTTTCAGCAGATGGTGCTTCTTGATTTTACTCTTCAAAGTCCTCTATGTGGCTTGTCTGTGTTTAGATGTTTCCTCTGGCTCCATTTGTTTTAGACCAATCCTCAGAAGCCCACCTTAACTCTGATCCTGGTAGAACAACCCAAGATGGAATTGGGCATATACGAAGAATGTATGAACAAATGTTTATAAAAAGTGAACGAAATGAAGCATTTAATGCAAAAGGCTACAGCGGGCTGGAGCTGGCTGGTACTGGCTCATGAGAGCCAGTTGTTAGGTTTTCAGGAATTTTGCAAGTCAGTTGTTAAACATTGATCACCATTATTAAAAATTAAGTTATCTAAACTTACAATTAAATAAATTATACTAAATTAAAGGGAATGCATAAGTAAAACTCATCAGTTCTTAATTATTTTACTACATTTTACTATATTCTATGCTTTAGTGGTCATCTGTGTCTAATGTATCTGTATGATAGGAATGCTATATAATGATGTGTCGTTGCCCATGTCATTCTAACTCTGCACTCAATGGCATCAGCCATGGTGAGAGTATTTACCCCATGGAAATCAGCAAATGCTAGAAAGGGGGTTCTTTCCTCCCCTCAAGCCTACTGTTGAATGCTTACCAGCACAGCACTGCAATAGGGTGCCAATGTCTTTCAGAAGTGGGTACTGAAGACAAAAGCATGGGGAAGGGGGAATATTTGCAGTTACTTCCCCAGAATCTATTCTCATGCTGTCCCCTTGTTAAGCAGGTTCCTGTTTCCCAACTATATAGTTTTCATGGTAACTTGCATTCGGCTGCAGAACTGGGTTTATTGTCTTAAGCCCAGTGGCTATCCCAAACTTCTGACTATGATCAGCCTGGTTCAAGGACGGATTCATCTTCTAAATCAGTCCAACTGTAGCCACTGAGGCTGATCTGAAGGACCTGTATTTGAGCTACCAGAAAATCTAACCTGCCATTCCTGCTAGACATGAACAAAGAAGTCTGTAACCCCAGAAGACACTGGTAGCCATCTTGGAACCACAAATGAAAGAGACTGCCCAAGAATGAATATAAACTGAAGAAGTAGAATGAAAAAATGGTAAGAGAAAAACTAGATTCTGGGCAGGTTTGGGTTGAAAACAATCTAATCTTAGACTTTCTGTAAGTCAAGGAATTTCCTTTGCCTTTAGTCTGATTAAATTGGACCTTCAGTTACTTGCACCAGAATGATTCCTTCCAGCTTCGTGACATGCAGTTTGTCTTTTAAAGGAGGTAACTGCAGGAAAAAGCAAATACTGTGTGTGTATATACACGTCTGACTCTTCAACCAAAGAGCAAGCTCTTTGGAGGCTGTAACTTTTTATTGCACACATTTGTATCTGTAGCTAACTTAACACTGTGCCCTGCACATAGTAGGGGGCAAGTAGTAGTAAGTGCTTAAAATAGGCTTGTTTAGTTGAATTGGTTAGCAAGTCAGAGAAGGGATTGTGCAAGAAGTAGAGTGAATCAGAGTAAATTCTGCTTGCTTTTCTTGGCTGACTGGCCAATTTGAATCCATCTGTTGTCATTTGTCAAGGTGCCAGGGGAAAAGGAATGAAGCAATATGGTTCTTGAGTCCAAGAGTCCTGTCTCTTAAATGGAGAAAGTTGGAGTTTTCTGCTGAAACACAGTGAAAATGTCATAGTCTTTAGTTAGCATAAACCCTAAGAAAACTCATGTGACCTACGTTTTCACGATGCCAAGTCTCTGGATAAAAATTAAAATGTGTGGTCAACACGCTCCTCAAAATCTATGCATGTGGCATCACATCAACAAATATCCAATTACTTAACTGGACTTCTCACTGTCTAGCCAGGGTTGTTTATGTCATTGAAAGTGATGGCAGCAAGTATGGCACTGTGGCGCTAAATGACACCAGTGCCTTATGATTCTGAGAGGGAGATAAGCATAAACACAGGCAAATCACATGAGTGTTTCAGGTACATTTCAAGGCAGAAAGAGGAAATAACCATAGAAATAGGGACGCTGCCTCTGTTTTCCCACTCCTTCCCTGTCTTCTCCTCCACTCCCCTATTTGACATACAATATCTCTTATTTATTTATATTAATTTTCTTTCCATGTCCCAGAATGTGAGCTCCAGAAAGGCAAGGATTTCTCTCTATTTTTGTTCACTGCTCTTTCTGTGAACAAAATAGACTCTGGCGAATGCTAAATGCTCAATAAACATTTGATGAACAAATGAGATGGCCTGAAGGATGGCAATATGCTAAGCAATTCATAAATCAAAAACTAAGACGGCCTGGTGAAAAAAATACTTTTTTTCTAAATTAAATTAAAAGACGCAGTGACTTAATGAGTACTGGCTGGCTGAACTGCAATCTTTGTGATAACAAATAATTTGTTTAACTTTCTATCCCTTGGGTTCTCCACCCAGAAAACTGGAGATAACAGTGCCAGTCCCATATTCTTCAAAAACTTTTAAGTGTCCCAAAAGAGGCAATAGCTGTAAAGGTGTTAGGTTAAAGATGCAATGGAGGAGTTTAGCAAGGATGGGCTTTCATGAAATTAAACAATTATCTCAGTTGCCCATTGACTTATTAAACTGGCAAAATTCCATTTATCAGCTTTTGTTCCTATACATACTTGCAACCATACGTTAATCAGTTTTCTATATTCCTATTTATACCAAAGTATTAAAGTTATTGTAACTTTAATTAACCATTTCCAAACAAAACTGCAATTTCATACACTTCAAATTTTCCTTTAAAGCCATAAACTTTTTAATGCTAAAAATAGACATACCTACAGAATGCAATCTAACTGACATTTATTTTATTGTTTTGGAAACAATTTTAAATAGTGAAATGGCATTTCTCCAGGGTAATTACCCTTCCTCCCGATTCGTTAATAGCAAAACAGTCTGTCTGTTATGGGAATTCTATTTATCCTCTTCCCATTTTCTCCTTCAAGCTAAATTCTGTTTTCCGGGGTCTCCTTACCAATCCTCAAAAAGAGACCCTGTACCTTTAATAGCACAGACCTGGTGAGAGCTTTCTTTCCAAACTTGTTCCCTGGCTTCCAAGTGACGAAACCAGCTGTAATTTGAGAGCAAAGAGATCCTCAGGATATCATTAGCCAAAGGAAAAGCTCCGCATTCCCACCCAGTCCAGGAGTTGAAATAGTATCAGAGGGCAAGAACCTTTCTCTCCAGCTACAGGCTCCATTTCCCAAGGAGCGAGGGGTAACTCAGAGAGCCAGAGTAGGGCAACGGAGCCAGCCAGCGTCCAGCCAGAGAGCTGCAGCAGGGGTTCCCCACCAGTGCCGGGATCCCGTCTGGAAGGAGCCGGCTGAGTTCCAGCCACCCGAGCGAGCGCAGGAGCTCAGAGCGAGGGTGCATCCTGGGCTGCGGGCGCGGCGGCTGCTACCCAGGCTCTGGTGCCGCAGCCACATGAAGCCAGTTGGGGAGGGGGTGCCAGGGTGCAGCGAGGCTACTGGGACTGAGGCTGACGCCGTCTCAGGGAGGCGCTGACTCCCTAGGGGACCCCCTTCCTCGCGCCTGGGCGAAAAGTCTTCTCCAGGGGTCCCCGGTCATCCTGAATATCCAGGATGGTGTTCATGAAGTTCCTCTGGATGGGTTTTCTGTGCCACCTGTGTCAGGGCTATTTCGATGGCCCTCTCTATCCAGAGATGTCCAATGGGTCTCTGCACCACTACTTTGTGCCCGACGGGGATTACGAGGAGAACGATGACCCCGAGAAGTGCCAGCTGCTCTTCAGGGTGAGTGACCAACGGCGCTGCTCTCAAGGGGAGGGAAGCCCAGCCAGCAGTCTGCTGAGCCTCACCCTGCGGGAGGAATTCACCGTGCTGGGCCGCCAGGTGGAGGACGCGGGACGCGTGCTGGAGGGCATCAGTAAGAGCATCTCCTACGACCTAGACGGGGAGCAGAGCTACGGCAAGTATCTGCGGCGGGAGTCCCACCAGATCGGGGATGCCTACTCCAACTCGGACAAGTCTCTCACTGAGCTGGAAAGCAAGTTCAAGCAGGGCCAGGAACAGGACAGCCGGCAAGAGAGCAGGCTCAACGAGGACTTCTTGGGGATGCTGGTCCACACCAGGTCCCTGCTGAAGGAAACGCTCGACATCTCCGTGGGGCTCAGGGACAAATACGAGCTGCTGGCCCTCACCATCAGAAGCCACGGGACCCGGCTAGGTCGGCTGAAAAACGATTATCTTAAAGTGTAGGTGGAAGGGCAAACTTCCAGGGAGAGGGAATCACATCAGACCCGTGGTGGAAGGTGGGGGACAGAGACGGGGCTTTTTCCCATATACTTATTACTTTCTATAACCAGATTTGCACTTGGAGAGTGATCTGATGTGATCTTAACAAGAAAGAAGTGAGAGTTGAGTGGTTTTAGTTTTGTACACTATTTATGTGATCGCTATTGATTTGTCACCTGGAAAGAAGAATTTAAAACCATGTCTCCTGCCTTTCCTAGAAGGGCTTTATATCTCTGCAGAGACACCTGTTTCAGCCACCTCTGAAAGGACACAGTTTATGCAGTAGGGACTGTTTAATCTTCCTCATCCTGAAGATTATGTGAAAATACCCAGGGAGCATGTGCACAGCTCCTTTCTGCCTTCAGCCTTCTCTCCTGGGCTCTGAAAGCTGTCAAAGTCGCCTGTTTTTCAGATGAGGTCAGAGGTGCTTCTCAGCATGCCTGGCAGAGGATGGAAGTTGCCGGTTTCTTCTCCTTTTCCTTCTTATTTATTAACCATGGTCTTTAGTTGTTTTCTTTTTGGTTTTGGATTTGGGTTTTTTGGTTTGTTTTTTCTTAAGTATTGGCTAGAAACTATATGCAAATCACCTTTTGCAGGGAGATGTCCGCTGTGCCTCTGTGGGTATGTGTAAGTTAAAGGGGTCACATTCAAGAAGTCTAAGGTTTGTGGTGATTATGCACTCCTGTGATATGCTGACTTGCTGTGTCTCTCATTGTGTGTCTGTGTCATCAGCACTGCAGTCCACTACAAAGAAGTAGGTAGATTGCCTTGACACCCCCCCAAATGCCTGTGATTTAGGTTACCAGTGTATTCTTTCTCATTTAAGGGTTTTGCTTCTGTTTGCTTATTGAAAATTTGTACTTCAAGTAGAGGGAATTTTAATTCTCATAACTCCTTAACTAAGTTTTATTATTCAGCCAATAAATATGTTCTCATATAATACCTGCTTATCTTCTAATTTATATTCATAACTTTCATACTGCAAAGAGGAGCCAGTGCAAAAGAGAAGAGAAGGCTGGGATTGAAGCCAGTTTACTTAGAGTATATGATAAAGAAGACAGAGGGACCACTACGTATTTGACAATCCTCCCTTCCCTGGCCACCCTTACCATCCTCAAAAGGAAAAAATAAAATCTAGGCTGTGCCAAAACTTGATCTCTGCTGGTCTGCCTAAAAACTCCAATTTTCTCTGGTTTTCCCCTAGAATTAATTGGAAAAGTTTACGGCAAGGCTCAGAGCTTATATGCCCTCAGAATGCAGAGGGAAGGCTCCATTCTAAGCTGTAAGAATCACAGTGATGTCTAATAACTTTGAAGACAGGTCTACGTTATTTCATTAATGATTTTTAAAATGGAAATGCACTTTATTTCATACCTTTTCCCAGCCAATCCTCACCCTTCCCTTAAATATGCTTTCCTTTCATACATATGCACACACACACACACACACACACACTGGGAAATAAGTGTTCATAATCTATTCTCCAACAGGGCGCAATTTTTTCTCTCCCATGCATGAGGAATCCAGTTTTCTATCCCTCTGAAGTGTTCAACATCCTCCTATGACAATAGGGGAAACTGAGGTCCAGAAAGTGACTGATCCTCAGTTAGTTCTAACAGCACCAAGTCTCCTAGATTTAAGTATGGGACTTTCCCACACTGCTCTTTTCAAAGATGCTGAGAGATGAGAGGGAGTGGCTTGAGGCCTGAGGCTTTGCATAACTCTTTCATTGTTTAAAATAAAAAGGAACAAAATATGGAATAATACTTCAAATAATCATTTGTCATTTCTTTTAGCCGCCTCTAGTGTATGGGGAGAAGACTGGTGTGTGGGAAAAAGGTAAAGATCTTTTAAGAGGGTTTCTATCTTTATTCCATGAAAGATGAGGGAAAAAGTAACAGCAGAGGCAAAGGAGATGATATTTGGTACCTAAATGATTGTAGTTTGTAGTCACAACCTTTCCTATCTCAAAACTTTCATATCACTCACTTCACAGCAATCACATCTAATCCACAGACGTATTAAATGTCATCTCCTTAATTTTCCCAGTTGTAATAAAAGGATATTAGACTCATGATACAATGGAAAACTGATTTCCTCTTGATGCTAATTTCAATCAGTTGGGAATGACTACATACAGTAGTACATCAAAAAGGATTTAAATGACACAGATGTAAAGATTGCTGTACCCAATTAGAGATATCTTCCATGCGTGCAGGAAGGCGAGTGGTGACACATCTGCTACAAATTTGGAAACCCAAAAATAGATAATGTCTGAGGTTCTTTCCAGTGCTGACATTCTATGATTCCTACAAAACCAGAATGAAATTATCTGACATTGAATCATCCATTCAAGGCCAGATGTAATGCCAGTAATCTCACAGAGTCTTATGTAAATGGCCCCAGAGGGCAAATTGGAATTCCCAGGTGGGGAAAGCAAGCCATCCTGGACTATCAACCCAGAGGCTAGTATCACAAGGAGTTTCCAAATCCTCTTATGACGAGGAGCCAGCCCCACGCAGATCTTTCCTCTCTGCTTCCTTATTATTCTTACTAAGACTTTATTACTCACACAGTGACAAATTCTTTTTTTTAAGTAGTGATTCTTTATTTTTTAGACCATGAAATATTTTAAGAATCTGAAGAAAACTATATACTTTCTTCCCTGAGAAATCTACTTACAAGAACATTCAATGTAGGATAGTCTTTCTTTAATAAATATTTGTTGATCACTCAATATGTGTCAGGCACTAGGTTAGGTTGTGGGTAATTCTGAGATATTACAAAGTGTTGGGACACCAACTAACTGAAAGTTTTAAAAAACCTCTTAGGGCTTTTTTTTATTTGGAGTAGGAGACATTTATTATTATTATTATTATTGTCATTGTTATTATTGTTAACAACAACAACAAAATATCCAACTTTTTTGAGAACTCAACTCAGCATTATTGGTTAGAGCCTGTGCTAAGAACTTTGCCAGGGTATTTCCCTTAATTCTAACAACAAACTGTGTGAGGAAAGGATTATATAAAAGGAATTAACATATGCCAAGGGCTTAGAATAGTACCTGACACAGAGTGAATCCTCAATAAATGTTAGTTGTTGCTTTACTGTATTTATTATTATCATTATTTTTATAACTGAGGCCCAGAAAGCCTAGGTAATTTTCCCAAGGTTAAAACAGTGATGTCTTATTTGCTTCACTATTCTCTCACTTTTTAAGCTGATGATTATCTAGTGGGATATATGATCAACTAAAAGAAGAATGTGGAGGGTAAGGGTCCAGTGGAGCTGCCAGCTGTCCACTCCAAACATTGTCCCTTCTAGGCCAGGCAGCCTACAGCCTACAGCAGTTCAGATGCCTGAGAGCTGTCAGTCAGAAGCTGAGTGGCTCCACTGGTAACAGAATTCCTCACTGATACTTTCTCCATGTAATGCATTGGTGCAGTATCCTCACACTCTCAATCTGACCATGTGAAAACTGCTATATACCTACTTTGAAGAATTCCATAGATATCTGTCCATCTATAGTCTGCCGATAAAAGACACCAGGCCACGTTAGCCTCTGCAAAAACCAAAGCCACACTCGGAGAAGCTGGCAGGTGTGGGTGTGTTATGCATGGCAGCACGGAGAGGCTGTTCCACAGTTTATATACATTCATTGTCTTTTAAACTCTCACTTACAATTCTGCTAAGGAAACAGACAAAAAACTTTCTTAGAGAAGCCTTGAAACTTCAATTATAAACTATTTAACAAGTAATAAAAGCATCCATGAAAACTACTAAAGATATGAAATCTCCCTAAAGGGTAGGGACAAATTTCCTTGGGACATTTTTCAGAGTATGATTATTAAAATCTTCTTGATAAAGAATAATACTAGGGTGTGAAATATGAATGGTAAATGTGGTTTATAAATGTTTTAATATAAAAGGAAAAACAACTGGAGACATAAAAATCTTGGTTAGAAATAGAATACAGAAATACATAACAATCATTCACCAGTATAGAGAATGAGATTCTGCAAATCATCTTAGTAATTTTGGAATCAGGGTGGTCCTTAGGAATACTATTTCCAGAATCAGAATCCCCAAGGATATGTTATTTATCAGACTTTTTTTTCTTTTTTTGCGGTACGCAGGCCTCTCACTGTTGTGGCCTCTCCCGTTGCGGAGCACAGGCTCCGGACGCGCAGGCTCAGCGGCCATGGCTCACGGCCCCAGCCGCTCTGTGGCATGTGGGATCTTCCCGGACCAGGGCACGAACCCGTGTCCCCTGCATCGGCAGGCGGACTCTCAACCACTGCGCCACCAGGGAAGCCCTATCAGACATTTTTTAAGTGCCACCATATGAGGTAACTAGGATAGAAATAGTATAGTCGGCTCTCTGTATCTGTGGGTTCCACATCCCTGGATTCAACCAACCTCGGATAGAAAATATTTGAAATAAAAAATATTCCAGAAAGTTCCAAGAAGCAAAACAAAAAGCAAAAATAGTGCACTGGCAACTATTTACATAGCATTTATGTTGTATTAGGTATTAGTAGTATAGAGATGATTTAAAGTATATGGGAGGATGTGAGTATATTATATGCAAATACTAAGCCACTTTTTATAAGGGACTTGAGCATCCCTGAATTTGGATATCCACGGAGGTCCTGGAACCAATCAACTTCAGATACAGAGGGACAACTGTGTTCAGGCATGTGAGGAAACTGACACCTATAAACTGATGTGAGCTTGGCACACTGTGGATTTGTATGTACAAGGTCCAGCAAGAGTCTAAACTAGAATTGTCTGGACAATGTAAAACAGTGTAAATCAAATAAGGATTTTGTATAACCACATATTCAAGGGATAAAGGAGTTTCATTGTTGTTGTTATTATTGTTGTTGTTTTGCTTTTTAAATAACTTTTTTTCTAGTTATATAAGCCATACCTGCTGAATTCTAATAACGTGGCAAACAACAGAACATAAAGAAAACAAAATCGTTCATATTCTCAAACTCTCCCTGCCATACACTCACTATTTGCATTTCGGTGTGCATTCTTATAGTGCTTTACACACATATCTATGTATTGTATTTTTTTTTAGAAAAAATGATATTATAATAATGCATTGTTTTGTAGCCAATGTGAAGTTTAAGGTTAAATAGGCTCAATTGCATAAATCTTTTAAAAATGCTTAAATCTATCCACCATGCTTCAGGAGGTGGAAGTTCTGGATTCAGATCTTGGCCCAACACATGTTAGCTATGCAACTTTGAAGAAGTCCCTTCAATGTTCTGAAATTCAGTCACTTTGCTTGCAAAATGAAGACAATAATAGCTAATATTTACTGAACAGGCACAGCTCAAAGTGTTTTCCATACATTACCTTATAAAATCCTCACAGGGTCATATTTCAGGTAGATGTTATAGTTTCTGAACTTTTAGTATAATGACACTGAGACACAAAGAGGTTAAGGTCTCGCAGCTAAACACGAGTGGAGTCAAGATTCAAAAGCAGGCAATCTGACTTCTCTATTGCCCTCATAACCACTAATGATGCTTTTCTTTTCTGGAAGCAGGAGACTGGACACATGATTTCTTAACTCTCTGCCTATTCCAGGATCTATGACATGTAGCCTGTGAAATGAACATTTTCTTTATATGATTACCTTAACCAAAAAAAGTTAAACCCAATTTCTCTCAGAGAACTTTTTTCTCTGCTTGATTTTATTGGGCCAAGTATCTCCTTATACCTGTGTCACTCTGTGATTCTTTGCCTAAGAACAACTGGTTTCTCTCTAAATATGACATTTTTCCAATCACTTTCACATGTACTATCACTTTCTATCATAACACGTCTTATGATAGCAGAGTAAATCAGAGAAAGAAAGAGCTTGGGGTCAGAGAGGAGAACTGAGACTAGGTAGTATAGGAACTAGATGGTTATCACAAGAAATTTGGATATTATTCTAATTTCAATGCACTTGAAGTCTAAGGAGAGCATCTATTTAGATATTAATTAATGTAATATTAGATAATATTTGGGTATTATTCAAATTTCAATGATCTAATTTCCTTTTGGATATTATTCAAATTTCAATGCACTTGGAGGTCTAAGGTGAGGAGTAGTATGATATGATTTACACTAAAGAGACCACGTTGGGAGAAGATTATATGTGGGGCAGCAAGAGTGGAAGCAGGAAAGCCACTTGGATAGGTGGCTACAAGGTCATGCTGGTGAGAGATGACGAAGGCTTGGGCTAAGGTGCTAATGGGAAAGACAGCAGGAACTGGCCTTGATCCTCTACCAATATGTCTCATTATTGCTTTTGCCGCAGAAGAGTGTGTGTCATTATTCCCAACCTTCTTCTGCATTGATCCAATTTCCCAACTCTTGGTTCCACTTCTCTTCCTCCCCTTTTGGATGTGACTCTAGCATTGGCTCCCTCAGGTTCTTGACCACCTTCCCCTACCAAAAGGTGGCTGGATATGTATGAATGGCTACCTCAGGCAATATACGGACCCCAGCTGACCCCTCCCACTCAAAGCTCCAACTCTGGCCCACCAGCCCAAACCCTGTCTACCCTACTTTTTAGGCTGGAATGGACAGACCTGTAAAGGTGGAGATTTGCATTCAAACCACAGGCATGACTCACACGATTGCCTATTACACAAAGATAACTGTGATCTCACTAAAGTTTAGACATCTCCCCTTTACTAATGAGCTCAGGCATCACCACTGCATCTCTATTTATTCTGCATTTTTCTTCACAGGAGTTTTAAGACAGATAAGCTATATCTAAATACATAACTTTTCTTTTGAGGCTTTCAAATGACTTCAGAATTTGTCATTGCCTCGTACTCGATAAGGGCACAGAGCATCCTATTTTGACTCTCACAGTGTTTACTCGTATGGCTTGTACATTTCACCATGTCTCATTTTTGCCTTTCCACGAAAAACAGAAGACATTTTGTGTGTCAATAGCTTGCTGTTTACAGAGCAGAACCTGACAGCTATGATTAATGAGGGAGAGCCTCCATGCTTTGGGATTGGCAGTAATGGCTTGCATTTTCCAGTTGTGAAAAGTTTCCTCCTGCAGGAGTTAAGGAAATGTGTTTCCTGAATGTCTTTTCTTGCTTTGATCTTTGCCCGACTCTAAATGCAGGCACTCCGCTCAACTTTCAAAATGTATGCTTTGCTGGCAGTCCCACTGAGTCAACCACTAACATTTTCCACATGATTCGACTACAGATTAAATTATAAAGAGCAGAAAATCTAGTGGGTTCGCTCTGCTCTGAGGTACATTTTTGCCTACCCTTCAAGTGTCTGTTTTCTCCTGCCCTGATTTCCCCTCCCCCTTGCCTTAGCAAAGCTCTTTCTCTCCTGTTTCCTCCTTTGCTCTCCATCTCTCCCTCTCCTTTTGCTATTAGGAGCATGGGAAGTAGAGGCAGAATTCGGATTCACATCATGACTCTGCAATTTATTAGCTGCAGAAACTAAGCAAATCGTTTAACCTCTCAGAGCCTCCGTTTCCTCCTCTGTACAGTGGGAATCATGACACACAGTTTGCAGGGTTCTTGTGAGGACTTGATATGCCATTGTATGAAGAGGACTTACTATAATACTGAGCCCAGGTGCGTGCCACTATAACCATGCTGTCTGGCCATGGGTAGCTCATCGAAGACCCTCCTTTAAGAAGGGACATCTTATGTGTTCTTAGGGTAAAATGAAAAAGATGTATTTCAAATAAGGCTTAGACATTGTATGTATGTGTCATGAACCTGTATGAACCTCCCCATTCTAGGCAGGCATCTCAGAAGCCAAAGACGTGTTTGTTCCCATTCATGTAAGAGAAGCTCCTTTGCATGTATGTGTGTATACCTCAAACATTCCTCCCTATCTAGGCCAAGAGAATGAATGCTATTGCAGGAAATAACAGTTAGCAAACTCGCTTACCTTTCCTTTCCAAATGTTAACAGTGCCTTTGCTTCTTGCCTTGAGCACGGGAACGATGCACATGAAAGAAACTCGGGAACTGCAGTGCTTGGGCAGCTACAGTGAGAGAACTCGCAAACCTTGGCAACAGGGCTACCACGTAAGAGAGAATAAAAATATTAATTCCTAATATTTACTGAGCACTAACTACATATTTGGTCCTGGTACCCTGGACAAGTCCAGTTTCAGGCCTGTCAGACTAAAACCAGAGCCCATTTGTGGTGATCTCAATATGGAAAGCATTAGGGTGAGAGCATGATTTTCTTTATGTAAACCCACACTCTTGCTGTGGGATTTGCTGGCCTTAACTGCCTGGTAGTCCTCTATCGCAGCGGTCCCCAACCTCTTTGGCACCAGGACCCGGTTTCGTGGAAGACAGTTTTTCCACTGGTGGGGCGGGGGAAGGCGGGATGGTTCAGGCCGTAATGCGAGCGAAGGGGACCGGCAGGGGATGCTTCGCTCTCTCTCCCACCCACCGCTCACCTCCTGCAGTGTGGCCCAGTTCTTAAGAGGGCTTGGGGACCCCTGCTCTATAGTCTCCAGGTCATGAGCTTGGCAGGGCTGGTAGATTGTACTGATCTAAGCCCTGTTTCAGCTGGGACATATGCGGTCTTCACTAAGAGGACCCGGGGACATTTGCGTGCAGCTTGCAGACTTCCTGAAGTGAGACTTTCTGAAGTTAGTAATTCTCTAGTTTGCCTGCTTCTCCCCCATGCACTCTCTACCTGCGCTGCAATGGAAGAGGCCCTGGGTCAGTTGAACAACGACTCGGGATAGGGCATGATGATCCCTGCAGATACACTCAGAGAGGACTTGGAGTTACAGCCTCTTCAGTATAAAAGCAGACAGTGTGGCCCAGTGAACGCTAATCTGTGCATATATTTAGCAGTAAATCTAAGGAATAAATAGGCAACACTTCTTTTCTAATTCTAGAAGCATTCTGTTCACTTGGGAAACTTCAGAAATAGAACAATTTTTAACTGTTTGGCTCAAACAAAAACTCATTCAGGCTCAGAAATTGGCAAAGGCCATACTAATGATAAATACTTATCCCATAATCACATTTTCCACAGCCCCTCTAATTTCCAAGAGTTTTGTCATAAAAAGAATTGCAGTGAAAAATCTGGACTGCCAGTTCGCAATAATGATGTAATAGTACCAGGATGTCAGCGTTTACAGGGCTCTCCCATGTACCCTGTAAAACTTTGACCATTACCAAAGCCACCACTTTGCCTTTCATTCATTGTTAAACAACTATTTTTCAGAGGGGCTATTCATTCATTTTTCTGTTCATTCAACAAATATTTATTGAATACCTACTATGTGCAATTACTTTACTAGATTCAGAGCATAATACTTGTAATAATAATGACAATAATAAAAATAAAACAATAGACAATGTTTTTACACTCCTTACTATGTGCCCAGCACACTATTTTGAGCATATCACATTTATTTAACACAGGTAAACCTTGCAATAACCCTTCAGAAGGTTTGCTTGTAAATTGCTCAGTTGCCTTTCTAGAATGTCACCAATGCCAATGCCAACCCCTCTTCTTGCCTCTTCCCTGATCCCCAGCCTTGCCAGAGTCCCCTCTCTGGCTACCAGCCTCTCCTGATCTGACCCCTCCTACCTTCTAATGGAATGCTAATTCTGGGAGGATCGAGCAGTCTTTAAATCAGGAGTTCAGGAATATTTGGAGAAAGTTCTTCCTCAGTGATCCAGGGAGTTAAATAAAACAAACTTTAGATTATCTGAGAAAGAAATGTTAGAGAAAGAAAGTTAGCAGGAGAAGACCTTGACCCCAAGCTCAAGTTTTCGGGATTGAGCCAGCCAACCTGATCATGAAACCCAAGATTTCAACATTATGTTAACCTCTGTCAGGCTAAAATAGAAATAGAACCGTACTTGTAATTACATCCCTAGATACAGTTTTGGCCCTGAGAGCTACACAGTCTGAGAACATCAGAGCTAGAAATAACCTTCACAAATGGAGAATCTGAGGTCCAAACAAGTGAAGAAATTTATTCCAGGTCATATAAACTCATGGTATTAAGGCCAGGATGTCACAGAATCACAACCCGAGGGGCCAAGTTCATCCCATTTACCTGGTCAGTCGTCAGCTGCCTGAATTTCTTATATTATAATATGGCAGTCCTGCCAAGTGATAATACAGCCCACATGCTTGCCCTCCTCAAATTGTGGTGCATTCCTTTGTCTCTGGAGGAGTGCATTCAATTGTCAGAGAGTTCCAACTCTTAGAAATTTCTTCTGTAGTTTGAACTTAAATCTCTCCTCATGGAGCTTCCACCATTCAGGGACCCACAGCCTCATTTATTCCTTTTCCATATCAATTTAATCAACGACCCGGCAGCTCCTTTGGCCAGGCTCCATAGCCTCCAACCTTTCCTTTTGTAGCATAATAACCAAGGTCTCCTTGCTCTACTTTATTACCAGCAAGCAATGATTTACAGTGGTTAAAAGCATGGGCTTTGCAAACCGACAAACCTCTGGGTTGAATCTCAGTTTTACATTTACAACACAAACATCCAAGGGCAGTTTATTTATTCTGACCATAACCTGGGTTCTTTTACGTGAACTGGTGATGATGATATCCACAACATAGGATTGTTGGGGTGAATAAATGAAATAACATGAATAAAATTCCAAGCACTACACCTAGCACTTTGTAAGAATTCAACAAATAGATCTGAATGGATGAATGAACAAACCCCAGGTTGGGTCTTTGTATAAATTCAGCATTGTTAAGGGAGCTGTATAGAAAGAATTGCAAATCTGGGGAAGACCCTGTTGGGGAGAAGGCCAAAGGAGGAATGAAGGGGAGAGGCCCGAATGATTACCCCAAAGCTGCCACGGCTTACGACTGGTGAGCTTTGCGTGCAGGACATCCTCAGCCCTTCTCTCACAAGTTCACCAACCACGTGATAAGCCGTGTAGTTCATGCTCATGGCTGTGCTCAGTAAGGGGACAAGAGGAGTCTTGAATTCAAATCTTTTTCAACTAATTCTGGACTTTCTCATAAACGTCTGACCACATGCTAATTTGAAAGTCCAAACACTAAGTTATTTTGGGAATGGGAGAAAAGGTACTTTCTATCGTATCCCTCCCCACCCCCTTACCAGCTACAAAAACAGCTGAACAGACTTTCCTAACTCTTTCCCAAAACTTTCATGTTTGGGCTGAGCTCAGCCCTGGAAGGTCTCACTCTCAAGAGAAAGACCTGAGAAAGTCATTAAAGGCAAATGAAAGCCCTGGAATTTCTATACACAAGGAAGATGGGAATTCAGTTGGCTTTCTCTCCCAGGTGATCCATCTCTCAGTAACAGGAAGATGAAACCAAAGCAAACTGTCTCAAGGATAATATCATTTTTTTTTTTTTTTTTTTTTTTTTTTTTTGCGGTATGCGGGCCTCTTACTCTTGTGGCCTCTCCCGTTGCGGAGCACAGGCTCCGGACGTGCAGGCTCAGTGGCCATGGCTCACGAGCCCCCCCGCTCCGCGGCATGTGGGATCTTCCCCGACTGGGGCACGAACCCGTGTCCTCTGCATCGGCAGGCGGACTCTCAACCACTGCGCCACCAGGGAAGCCCAAGGATAATATCTTTTAAAGCATATAAACTTCAACAGAGTGTTAAGAAGGGGCTCTTGGGCACAGACTGCCTTGCATTGAATCATGGCTCTTCCTTTGTCATCTGGGTTATCTGTGGCGAATGACTACACCCCCTGGGCCTGTTTCCTTCTCTATAAATGGATATTATGGTCCTTATCTCCTAGTATTTTGAAGAGAACCAAATGAGAGACTCCAGCTTGGTATATGGTCTGGCATGTATGTTACACTATTTCATTAAGTGTAAAAGGACAAAGAGCAAGCAGTCTTCGTCCCATGAACACGATGGGATCAAAATGATTAACACCTAGAGTCCACACTCTTTTTTTTTTTTAACATCTTTATTGGAGTATAATTGCCTTACAATGTTGTGTTCGTTTCTGCTGTGTAATAAAGGTAGAGTCCACACTCTTTTTCCTGTCCCTTACCTGTTTGGCCCCTCCTCTCCTCCTATCTCCTTCCTGGCTCTTGGCAAAAGGAAAAAACCACACTGACACATGATCCACCCCATTTCCAAACAAAAACGTTTTGAAGGAGGAAGAACCACATGCATTAGAGGGATAGAGTGTGACATGAAAGGAAAGGGATAGAGGCCAGGGATGCTGATCTGCATCCTACAGTGCACGGGACAACCCCCACGACAAAGAATTATCTGGCCTGCAGTGCCAGTAGTGCCAAGGTCGAGAAACCCTGGTCTATAATATGTAAGACATAAGGCAGCAGGGAGACAATAGGGATGTGATAGTTAGATTGAGGATCTTGAATATCAGGTTAAAATTCTTCCCAGACGTAATGGGTGTATTATAGAATTCAAGGCACAAAGAAAGTACAAATTTCGGAATATTTGTATTACAAAGGTTTGTCTAACATATTAGCACTCAGAGATACTAGAGACTTTCAGGCATCCTGATGCAAATTCACATATTTTATATAGTATCATGGTTATAATGCCCTAACATCTGGCTGAAAAGTGAAAGCATCTATCAAGAGGCTAATTTTATCTCCTTGGCTTCAAAAGACAACTGGATTTCTGGCCCTTCCATTGATTAGGGCTTCCTCTACACTCTGGCAAGACAATTAAAAGGGATGAGGGCTGTTGATTTTTCTAAATAATAGTTTGGCATGATGTAGACAAAACATCTGGTTGATTGGCACTTTCATTTTGCACTTGGTGGTTTTGATATGGAGGAAACATAATCATTGTTGGATGTTGGCTAGTCATCATTGTAAACCTAGCTGATGGCAGGGTACTCAACTGGTCCTAAAATAAAGAATTGTAGGTATGAATCTTCAACCTGAAAGACCATTGCTTATAAGAAAGAGGAGCTCTAGAGTTGAAAAGGAAGAACTCAAGCATAACCTTCATTTATGTCGCCCTGTGATTGCTCATATCCAAATACACTCTCAATGTACTCCTGGGAAGTTTGTGTAATCCACCAAAGCATTAGATCAAGCCATGTTCCCTGGACAAGGAATATATCTGCCTGGAGAACAGGGCTCCTTTTTCTTCATGCACAAGTTACTGTCTGCTCACAAACTCAAGTGAATGCATCCACCCAGAAGGGGAACATTGTATTTTTGTTTGCTTTTTAGTTTCTTTTTTATTCATCTACCAAGAGGTGACACCTTGTTCTAATTCATCTAAAGGAACAATATAAACCAGTGAAGAATGTGGTCCCTTTTTCCTGCTTTTCCAGTTCTTACATATCTTTCCAAGCCCAGCTCATACTACCTCCCTAAAGCCTTCTCTAGGGTTCCTGTCGATGGTGATATAATGCATAACAACTGTGATTAATAAAGACTACCTGGATCACTGTGTCAGGTAGGATATTAAAGGTTTATCAATATAAGAAGAAAGAATTCTATGATCTATTAACAGCACCTTTTAAAATTACATTCTATGATCTATTAACAGCACCTTTTAAAATTACAAGATGGGGAGGAGGTAATATGTAAATCAAGTATTTTCTTTCCTCATCCTTTCCTGACATTTACTGACATTATCATTCATTTTGGTACCCATTATAGACATTAATATAACAATAGTGAGCAACAGTAGATATTATCCCTGCATTCTCAGAGCTTAAAGTCTAGTGGAAAGAATCACTAATCAAATAATCATTTACCTTCTGATGAATTAGAGACAGTCCCAATTCTTTGCTGCTTCCTTCATCAGGAGGTGGCATTTTACGTTCCTCCCCTTGAATCTGGATGGCAATGTGACTTGCTTTGACTAATAGAATGTGGTGTAAGTGACACTGTGCCAGTTTTGGGCCCAAACTTTAAAAGGCCAAGAGCAGCTTCCACTCTTTCCCCCTGGAATCTAGCTACAAAGGTGTGAAGAACATTGGGCTAGACTACTGCATGAAGGAGCCCACATGGAGAGAGACCAGGGAAGGTGAGAGGCCATGATGGACATGACAGGGCCAACTGAGCCCCCAACTGAATGCAGCCACATGAATGACCTCATCACAGAATATGGAATAGAAAAACCACCCAGCTGAACACAGTCAACCAAAAGAATTGCACAAAATTTAAATTGTCATCATTTTAAGCCAAGAAACATGGAGGTCATTTGTTATGCAGCAATAGCTAGCTAAAACACATCATATCTGAGATAGACTTCCACCACATTCTTTTTCTATCACATTACCCTGTTTTCTTTATAGCTCTTATCACTGCCTAAAATTATTCCATTTAGGTTTCTGTTGTCTGTCTCCCCCAGCAAGAGAAAACTGTGAGAGCAGGGACCTTGTCTATACTGTTTCCTGTGATAACTTCTGTGCCTAAAACAATGCCTGACACAGAGCAGAATGTTCAGTAAGCGTTGTAGATTAAATGAATAGATGGACAGTTGCAACTATGATAGATGAGATAACTGAGAAGTAGATGTTGCTAAAACAGTTTGTAATAAGGGAATTAGACCTGGACAGGGAAGTCAAGGATGAGATTTGTTCTGATAAGACCTTCACATGATTTGTTCAGGAGGAGAGTGGGAGAGGAGCTATTTTCTTTCTAGTTACTGTTCAATTAATCATTCTCTTATAAGTGACATTATCACTTTAAACTTCCCATGGTGGCAGAGCATAGAAATTTTTTCAAAATATTTTTAGAGCAACCTTCTGAGGATCCAGATATTAAGTAGGTAAGTAATCTCCTGAATTATATAAAAAATTTAATTTTACAAAAACTGCTCAAGAAAAGATGTGGAATCTGCTCTAGTCCTCTGCTAGAAATCTGAATGAAAGGGAAAATTCTTCTTCCTCAATTTGAGAAAGTACCTCTTTCTAAATGTGAGGAAATTTTGAGGTATATTTTGTGTTTCCTAAGTGTAGAGTCCATTTGAGAAACTTTACAGGAAGAAAGAAAGAGTTCTTAAAGAAGAGAATCAGTGAGAGAGAAACATGGAAAGATCTTTTTTCTCCTTCTTCCTGGAAAATGTTTCCTTGCTGGGAAAAAGGAAATCAGAAGAACTCTGGAGTTGCATGAACCAAAAACCAGAATGCTGTAGACACATAGTTCCAGGGCTGTGAGTGAGTTGGTGAGTAAGCAGCTGAGACCCTTCCTTCAAAGCCAAAAGATGAAGATAAGAAAAGATCAGAAAGAGAAAAGGATAAAAATGAAAACAGTTAGGAAATGATGGAGCTGATAGCAATTTTGCTATGTGTGTAAAATATATATGGAGTGTGTGGTAGAATTAAACCTATTTTCTTCCTTATAGTTGTATGTATTTTATAAATGTTAGTTTTATACACACACACATATACATGCATGCATATCTATAAATATATACATGTATCTTGAGTTTCTATCTGTTTTTAAATTTTTTTAATTACTGTTTTGATCTTTGTTTAAAGCTTGGTTTGGGTTGTTTTAATGGAAAAAGATAAACAGCATGAAAGGAAGAGAAATTCATGGTTATAAGACTCTGAGATTAGTTTGAAAAGAAAAATACTATCAATTCAGTGCACAGAAAGACAACGAGATCCAGATCAACAGGTAAACAGAGACTCTGGCTTTATTTGGACCATTGTCTGAATCTTTGATCCACCACTTACAATCTCTAGAAACTGAGAGCACTACTTAACCTTTTATCTCTAAAGGACAGGTTCTTTCAATGTTTTGAGGTATTTATGCATGATAATAGGAAAGGTCATGAGGTGGGAGGGGATGTGGGTAGAGGTGAAATAAAATTGGCCATGAGTTAGCAGTCTTTGAAACTGGATATAGATGACTTTTTTGTTCTATTCTCCTTACTTGAGTATATGTTTGAAATGTCTATAATATAAAATTTTAATGTCAGGAAAAAAAATAAATAAAGGACAAGTTCTTTCTATTCAGTTCAAGAAATATTCTATGCTTGAAGAACCCTCTATGCTAGGTTCTGACACTACAGCAGGGAGCAAGAGAGCTAGCTGTTGCCCTCATGGAGTTTAGATTTTAACCAGAGAAAGAGACATCTGGAAAGTAAATTATAAATGATCTGGGAATCTCCTCAAAAATCTTTAAGAAAAGTTCCCTTATAATGTAGTTGAGAGGATTTTGTAAAATAATACTTATAAGGTTTCCAGGATCGTGCTTGTCACATCATAGACATTCAATAATTTTGAGTTCCAAGTCCCTGGGCCTTGAAGCAAACAGAAAGTAGACAACCAATATCTTCCAGATTTGAAAGGTTGATGGGAGCAAAGATCATAGTTGCCTATTGTTCACCATAATTCTAATGCTTAGATTGGATTAATGAATGACTGAATTGATACCTCTTAAAGCTTAAATACAAAATACATTATGTAAGTGTGTAGCTTTGCAGCACTGCCTGTTCTTTGAAAGCCAGACAGTGTCTCACTTACCTTTTCCAAGTCCATGGTGAGTAGCACAATGCTGAAGAAATGATAGGGGCTTCCCTGGTGGCGCACTGGTTGAGAGTCCACCTGCCGATGCGGGGGACACGGTTTCATGCCCTGGTCCGGGAGGATCCCACATGCCGCGGAGCGGCTGGGCCCGTGAACCATGGCCGCTGAGCCTGAGCGTCTGGAGCCTGTGCTCCACAATGGGAGAGGCCACAACAGTGAGAGGCCTGCGTACCACAAAAAAAAAAAAAAAGAAATGATAGAAAGCGTAGACCAATGGGAAAACACTGGACTGGTAGGAGAAATAGTTCTCTCTCTGCCAGTTCTCACCTGTGAATCATTTCATCTCTAAATACTAGCATCCTTACTTTCAAGTAGGTTTTGAAATCTTTGCTTCCCTCACAAAATAGTGAAATGAGATAATATAAGGGAAAGTGCTCTGAAAACTACAAGACACTACACAAATATAGAGGAGTGTTATTATTAAGACACTTTCATGCTCTAATCCCCTGAAGTCTGGCTTCATCTAACCATCTCTTTATTGAGATTCATTTCTCAAAAATTACCCAGAAAGTTGGCTTTAGCAGTCTTTCAGAGTTAATTATATTTGGGATGACAACTTGTACTGATTTGGATATCTAAACCAGGGTATGTGTTAAAAAAGAAATAGAACAGTTGGACACTCTCTTTCTGTTGTACATTCTCTCCCTGTAGAAAAGCCATGTGAAGCCAGTTTATCAGGAGGTACCTTGATCAGCCAAGAACTGGCTGTCTTGCAGTCAACTCTGGTGACTGGAATGTTTAATGACACCAGCATGTCTGCTTCCAGGATAAGGATGCATCTGCCTGTGAGAAATGGATGTTTATACCATCTAATCAGAGCACTCTCCCCTCTGGCTTGTGTCTCTCTGCTTCTCTTTGCTGGTCAAAATCCCTTCTGAAATGACACATTCTTTCCTTAGATAAGGTAATTCCTTCAATCAAGTTTCAGTCCTGTCTTACTGGCCTGAAAGGCACTCTTTCTTCTTTACGTAGCTTTGACCATCTCTGATGGATCAAACCTGAAGTGTTCATGTTATAGTTTAATTCTCACGTGGCCATCTTACTTCATTTTGTGTGTGTTTTTAGAGGGCACTCCATTGTTGCCCCATTTATCACCAACAATAATGACCTTCTAATACACCTTCAAACTAAATGTCCCCTTTTTGGTCCTCCTTCTCCGTCCTCCTTCTCCTTCCTCTCTAAGCAATGTGACAAAGTCCACCTTGCCTGCACTAGGAATTTCCCAGCATCATCCCTTTTCTCAATAGTACCCAGCTTCTTTGGGAGGAATTAGCTTCCCCCCATTGTTTTTGAAGTTGATAGAAGGGTAATTCCTGGCTTGCAAATGCACACCTCCAATTATGGACCAGACTCTGGTTCAGCCGTGATAGGTCTGTGACCAAATCTCAACTAATCAGATGATTTGGGAACTTTGAGGGGCAATTACTCTTATCACGGGGAGGATGAAGTGGCAATGACTACAACATCACCAGCATGCAAGATTCTTGGTCTTGCTGGAGATATTTGTTAAATGGTCCAATCTTCCTGCATTTTTTCGGCCTCTCGATTGATAAATATATTATACACATATTTTTATATAATGTATACAGTATATAATATATAACATTATTATTACATAATACATTTATATATTATAGTATATTATACATTGGTTCCTATTGTTCCTGAGCCTAGTCTACTTACTACCATTTTATTGCATTTAAGGACATTTTCAATAAAAATCTTGAGTTTGAGGTCTTGGCTAGGTAATCCCTTTGCATGAGAAGTCAGGTTTCTCTGACATAACACCATGGCCAGCTATGGGATTAATCAAAACCACAAGCTCAAGCACATTGACTATTTCAATATTGTACTCAGTTTTGCATATTGAACTATCTCATTAGCTACAAGACAAACCAATGAAATTCTTAATACATAGAAGAAAACAATAAAAGACTAACTTTCTACATGCCCCCTATTCTCTAGTCCTTCAGTAATAGTATTTAAATTGTTTCAAGGGACTTCCCTGGTGGCGCAGTGGTTGAGAGTCCGACTGCCGATGCAGGGGACACAGGTTCGTGCCCCGGTCCGGGAAGGTCCCACATGCCGCGGAGCGGCTGGGTCCGTGAGCCATGGCCGCTGAGCCTGCGCGTCCGGAGCCTGTGCTCCGCAACGGGAGAGGCCACAACAGTGAGAGGCCCGCGTACCACAAAAAAAAAAAAAAAAGTTTCAAGGATAATAACATTTATGCATCATTACCCGCGTTTTCTCAAAATTTTTAATCTAAATTCTAAAAGGCATAAACAAGGATCTGTATAGTCAGAGCCATTTTTATAAACTTTTGATGTTTATTTTGTTGTATATCTCACAAAAATGAATATCTGGAGATAAGGACAAATGTACAATGATAAGTTTACATTTAAGTCATCCGTGGTCGTATGAATTTTGCTTATATGGCTATTTGCTTATATGAGTGCTGTAAATGGCCAGATATAATAATTCTGTGTTCTATGACCCCTGAACACTTCCACTAAATCCTTTTGCTTAAAGTAGACAGAGGGATTTGTATTGCTTGCTACCAAGGAGCTTTTAGTCTCCTCGTGTAAAATGAATACAACAAAATGGTCTCTCTTCACCTCCCCCAGCACACTGCCTTGTATATAATAGGTTCTCAATAAAGTCCGCATAATTGAACTATTATGTGTTATTCAGCAACTATAGTTGAATTGAATTGAATTGCCCTGAATCGAATCAAATTGAAATGAATGGACAGGCTTTTTCTCAGACCCACAGTAACTATAAAACTAGATTATTTGACCACCATTCAGAAAATTGTGCTCACAGGAATCTTGACAGATAAGGTTTCAGGAACCCCTTATTTAAACACTTCTCAGACAAATTACGTGTCACACTACATTACTAGGATTTCTGGCAAGGATTTCCAAGTAAAATGTTTTTCCAAAGCAACTACCTGTGTTTGTAGGTGGTGTGTCATCGTAAAGTGGCCATAACAGACTGCAGTGTAGTTTCGAGCTCTGGTTTAACCACAGACTCTGACTCAACGGCAACACTGGTTTGCAGAATCAGATGGAGTAATGTATGCTGAATAGGAATTGCAGATAACAGCACATGGATTGGGTTTTTTCCTCCTGAAGCTCAGAAAAAAAAAATGTTTTCTCTCTCTGTTACTGGGTTTCTATTGTTTTCTCTCTCTGTTACTGGGTTTCTATAGTACATCCCTTATCCAGCGTTAGATCAATGCTATTTGGCAGTTGTGCAAAAGATTGTTAAAGAAAAATAAGAGATCAAAGTTATGCTCATGGGGAACACTTCTTAAGCAACCTATGCAATAAGACACTTTTTAAAATAATAAGAATAGACTTTGATTTTTTTAAAAAAGTGGTCCATATTTATGTGGCTCAAAAGTTTACCAAAACAAGACTATATGCTAACTTTGTTAACTAGTATTTTTATTTTTTCCTGAAAATGAACCTCTCTCCCTGGAGAGAACCATCATTGGAAACCACCAGATCTTGCTGACCACAGAGATCTGGATTTCATCAATGAGGCCACGGAACTCACTAAACACCACCACACACTTATACTGGGTGCATATATGCCATGCAGAACATACCATCTCAACAGTTTTTCACTTTTGAACCAGTGTGTCTTTCCCCAGCTTTTCAGAACACTCAAACCTATACTTTCTTCAAAGTGATCCTTGAATACCCTGGATGAAACCTCTACCGAAGGAGACCAGACACTCAAGGCACACATGCTTCATCTTTCATCACTGATTGTGATCAGGGAGGGGAGATTTGGAGGCAATAATATGGCCCAGTTGGAAGAACTTAAGAGAAATGGTTTAGAGCAAATCAAATCAAATAATTTTGCCACTAAGAAAAATATAAAAAACAGTTTGATCAGCTTCACTAAAAAATAAAAAATTAGCCTTGGTGAGGACAGAACCTTTTCCCACTCAGTTATGGTGGGGAGAATTTATCTAAGGGAAGAAATAATGAGGCCCATTCTATATCATGCATGATGTTAACCCAGGTAGAATGTCAAACTCAAATCCCTGAAGTACAAATGATGTAATAGAAAGACCACCGCAAATTGGTTATCCATATAGCGAAAAATAAAATTGGATTTCTGCCTGCCCCATAAAAATCAATTCCAGATGGATTAGAGAACTAAATGTCAAAAGTAAAGATTTTAGTGGGAAATATAAGTGAATTTCTTTCTGACCTCAATGTAGAAAGGATTTCTTAAAATACAAAATGTGCTGATGTAAGTGAAAAAATGGATGAATTTAACTATATTAAAATTAAGGCCACTTGCTAATCAGAAGACACATTAAAGAAAGTGAAAATACATGTTATGAACTGGAAGAAGATATTTTCAACATGTATAACCAATAAAAAATTGATAACAACATATAAAAAACTTTTGGAAATCATAAGGAAAGGACAAGTAACACACTAACAAATTGTCAAAGGCATGAGCACACACCTCGAGGTTAAGGAAATGTGTGTTGCCAATATACACACAGAGAAAGATCTAGTATCATCAGATATCTGGAAATCACAACATAAGATGCCATTTTAGACCCTTTTGATTGGCAAAATAATAATAGTAGTAATAATTTTTGACAAGTGCCAAGTGTTGAAAAGAATTTAGATAATAAGTTTGAGAGGTACATATTAACTCTCTGAGACCAATCCACTGCAGGCTGATCTCCCAGAAAAAAGGATGACTTCCTGCAAAACTTCATAGAAACCAGCATTGGTCAAATACTTAAGGTGACATCAATCCCAGTTAACCTCAAGGCTTAGACCCCAGCACACTGATGATGCCCCATGATGGACTGGTGCTTCTGTGAACATGAATACTCTTGCCAGGTGACAAATTCTTCCATTCACTCACATCATCATACAGCTGCAACTGATAGATTGGGACCCTGACCTCCTGATCACTGCAAGGGAAAGGCTAATGGTACCCTCTACTGAGAAGACTCAACTAGCAAGATAGGGCTGGACTAAAAGTTTTGCTATATTACTTTGCTATTTTATTCTGGAATCTGATCACATTGGCAGAGGAGCTGGAGCACCCTTAACCATAGAGATTAAAAGCCCCACAACCCAAGAACCAGGGTCTTCTATAGTCCAACATCTGGTTATGCCAAATAACTAATCTATCCCATAATGGGTGAGCAAAGGGTAGTTTCAAGTAGTATTCTAGTTCTTATATTGAATGGTGAGTCCTCAAGTGTTTATTGTATTATTGAAAATAAACGAATAATTATAAACAAACAACAAAACAAATGCAACCATTCATGAGCCAGTGATGAGAGTGCTTCGTAGCTAAAGACTATGATTAATCCAATCCTGTGCTCCTGGGTCTAAAATAGAAGGAAAAAATGGTTTTAAAGCTTTAACTTAGATGGTTTACCTACTTTCTCTAAAATCTTAATAAGAATTTGTAATGTAGCTATTTTTGTATCCATATTTCATACAAAGTGAGAGGATCAGAGAGGATAAGTGAAGAGTCCAACACCAAATATCTAATAAAAGTAAGTATCAGATTTGGACTTAAGTCTACCTGATTATGTATTAGTTTGATTAAGCTGCAGTGATACTAGTCCCCAGACTTTCAGTGGCTTAACACAATAGAAGCCTCCCATTCACATAAGTGTCCCAGGAGCATCAGCTGAGTCAGTGGGGCAGCTCTCCTTTATGTGGTCATCAATGGACTAAACCTCTCTGTCTTGTGGCTCTATAACCCTTTAAATCTTCATCATCGTGTACAGGAAAGAACATGAAAGAACAGATTGGGGAAGTCATATAGGCCAGCTTTAGAAGGATACTCATTATTCCTATTCAAACTGTGTTAGCAAAAATGAAGTCACATGAGCACAGTTAACTGTGAGGGGGGCTGGGAAATGTGGGAAGAGTGAATTTGGGTGGACAGATGGCAACTTCCACCACAGGCTCCAGATCTCATGCTCTTTCCAATCTTTCCAATGTAACAGGTTGCTTCCCTTGAAGACAATGGCAGGCCATGAGCCACAAGTTCTGTGATGCTAGGGCACATGTGCTCCCTGAACAAATGTATTCATTTTACTAGAGTATAAAAGAAACATATCCCAAGCGAAGCTGTGTGAGGTGCTTCCTCTTTATGCTTAAATCCATGGATGCATATTAAACAACTGCATTATACATAGAGTTGGTCATCCTTCAGTTGGTAACTATAGGAGAGAAACTGCACTGACTAATGTAGTGGGTATGTGTGCATTGGCATGAATACAAGGAAGTAATGAAAAAATGTAAACAATCATAATGTTGAAAATCAGTATATGTTGATTGTCATCCAAGACCATTTTTGGGGGCTTTACTTCATAAAATATAACATATTTTAAATTTGTTTTTAATTTTGGCTAGTCCATTAGAGACCGATATATTAAAGAATTACCAATATTATTTATAGGTTCTTCAGAATTAGGACTTGTAAAAAAGAGAGAGTTTTTCAAACAAAATTAAAAATTTCTATAGAGTGTGCCTAAGTTATTAGAGGGCAGTAGCAGATATTCTCTAAGTAAGCATGTATATGTCATACTAACTCAATCAGTTATCTGCTTTCATGCTTTTCTAAATAAGAGTAGCCATTTATTAAGCACATACTGTGTGCTAATAGCTTTATATACATTAGATCATTTAACTACAATAATGCTATCAGGTCGTTGTTAGGATTCCCAGTTTTCAGATGAAGACACTGAACTTGGTTTAACTGCTTAAGGTCACACAGCTAGGAAGGAGTAGATCAGAATTAGAATGTAGATCTCTCTGATTCCAACACCCTTCTTCTACCCCATCATGATCAGTAGCCAGAAGACCAGCTCAGAGTCAATAATGTTATTCACAAGGTGTCAAAAAGAATGATGATTTCCTTATTTTGATTAGAGTGTTTCTACTGGGAAGGCTACAGCTGGTACTATATATGGTAAGTTTAAGTGATATCCTTGCATCTTGCCTCTCAGGATGGTTCCAATTAGCCACCCAATTCTGACCCACTCAGACATAGGGTGCCAGACAGCTGAACTGAGGATAGAAGAGATTAAGATGTTCTCTTGGTTTAGTCATTTTGGAAGCAATGCTTATCCCTAGGATCCCACCAACTAAGAATTTTAAGATGGAGCATTTTTATCCAAGACAGGATATTTCCAGGGCACTGAAATTATATCCTGAAGGTATAATACTTTCCCTAGTAGCATGGCTGCTCTTGACTGGAAATCCCAGTTTCACATATACTAAGTAATATGAAATTGAATGAACTTTTCCCATTTCCTTAGAATTGACTCTTGGGAGCCTCTGCTGATGACAAAGAAGTGACAAGTACCCCACATTTTAAAAAGAGCAAAAAACAAAGGTGAGCCAAATTCTCTCCAAGGCTTATTTAGAAGCAGTAGATCTGGCTCTTCCAAACCCAGCCATATCTCAGCTACCTGAGTCATCTTCCTCTCTTCCCTGCCACAACAACCAGCCTAAATAAAAAGACAGAGAGCTAGCGGTGTGTGGGAGTAGAGAGTCATTGACTCCCCAGCTCCAGCTTCTTTTGGAGAAAGAAAAGGTGCCTCCTAACTTTACCCCACCCCAAAGCTAATGAGGAGGGCACATAGAAGACAATCTGAGAGCCTGAGGGTGTCCACAGCAACATGAAATTGTTATCTCATTCCCTGGTTGGACCTTTGCTTAGGCAATAATCATGCTAATCTGCCTATTTAAGCAAGGCAAAGGGACTGGAGAGAGATGGCAGCATGGAGAGAGGGACTTCAACGGTGAGATTTGGCAAAGGTGTGTGAAATTTCCAAGGTTAAGTGGGCATGTCAAAAGGTAGTTGAACAGGAAATATCTTGCTGGTAACACACCCAAGAGGGCTGGGCACCCAGTGAGATATCAAGAGCATCAAGAAGCTGTGGGATAAACGGCCAGGAGCACACGGTGCATGGGTTCAAAACAGTTAAGCTAGAAAGAATCTCATAATAAAAAACTAGGCAGTAAGGAAAGCTCAAAGGGGCCTCTTGTACCCCACAATAGAGTCAGCATGTTTGCCTTACAGGGGCATCAGCAGCCAGTCCATCTTAGCTAGCGACTCAGAGATTGCCCAGAGACATGGAGAATTGCTGAGACCTGCTCAGTTAGCGATGCTTGTACTATTCCGTCTTTTTCCATACTAGAGAGAACAAGAAAAGGAAGATAAAGAAGAGAGAGATCTAACAGGTGCCCCAGCCCTAAATCAAGCTGAAGTTGGATGTAGAAGAGTAGAACATAAGCAGTAAATTGAATATGACATTGAAGCTTTAAATTCAACTAGACTGGATTGGACTTCTTTGTACCTAAAATTTATTGGAAACCTGTGGGGTCTGTTTAAAATTGTTTAGATTATTCGATTTCATTAGATTGTTTGCAAATGGTCACTCCCTCCCCCTTGACCTCCTCCATAGACTGGAAGATAATGGCATGAATCCTGCATTCATGTTGGGCTCAGCTACGGCACCTGCTTTGGCATATGGATTGTTGGCAAGAACTCAAATAGCACTACATGGATTGGCTGGCCCTTTTGCACTTCTGCTTTTTTCCATGAGAAGAACATGTCTCAGGTGGTCACTGGTCCAAAGAGGATGGGAGACCCATGGAGAGGACATGAACCCAACTCATGAACTACAGCCAAGCCCAGTCTAGAACTGCTGTAGCCCAACCAACTGGCACAATGTGAGAAATAAAAGGATGGATATGGGCTTCCCTGGTGGCGCAGTGGTTGATAGTCCGCCTGCTGATGCAGGGGACACGGGTTCGTGCCCCAGTCCGGGAAGATTCCACATGCCGTGGAGGGGCTGGGCCCATGAGCCATGGCCGCTAAGCCTGCACGTCCAGAGCCTGTGCTCTGCAACGGGAGAGGCCACAACAGTGAGAGGCCACAACAGTGAGAGGCCCACCCACTGCAAAAAAAAAAAAAAAAAAGGATGGATATGAATTAATGTAGCCATTCCACCATATTTATAGACATTAGGTTGTTTACCTTCTCAAATTTTTTAAATTCAGAGAGTACTGCAATAAATATCTTTTTGAATATATCATTTTACATATGAAAATTATTTCTATATGCTAGAAAACTAAAGAGGAATTTCTGAGCCAAAGACATTGCACACTAGAACTTTGTTACATACTGCTTAAATTCCCTGGAAAGCTGTTAGAGCTCTTCATATCATCACTATTTACATTCCCACCCACTGGACCTAGGAGGGCCTGTTTCTCCATGCCCTCCTAAAGACAGGCCTTAACAATCTTTTCCGATTTTACCAAGCCGAGAGGAAAAAACAAAGTCTCATTTTTTTCAATATCAATGGTTGAAGATAGTAAGGCATTACTCCATGTGCTCATAGGGAAAGTTTTCCACAATCCAAGTGAAAAAGCAAGTTGTAGAACTACGTATATAGTATAATCTCATTTCTTATATACATGTATGAACTTATACATGTCTCTTGTATAAATGTATGTATGTATGTAACTGTGTGCGTAGGCATACCTTTATGTAAATCTATATAAACATTAAAAATCTGGAAAGGTATTCTCCAAACTGTTACCATGATTCTCTCTGGCAAATTAATTTGGGGACAAGAGAGTAAGGAGAGAACTTCAGTCCTGTACTTTATATAGTTCCATGTTGTTTAAAATTTTATGATCATGTAAGATTTTATAAGAAAAGAAAGTGAAACAGATAAAAATATTTCCTTAAATATAAAACAAAGATCTTCATTATCCAGAATTATACAGCCATAATCTCCATTAATGATTTCTTTTATTTCCAAACTCACTAAGAAATCAATAAATTAGTATACTCATATGACATGTCACAATTCTTTTGTGCCTGGTATTTATCATTAATGTTTTTTAACTTAGTAATATATCAAATATGGTAAGTTATAATAAAAATATTTGGAATGTTAGTGTACTATAAAACAAATGAATTCCAGATTTCCATTTGTATTTCAGTCTCAGAGCTCTGTGTTTATTAATTTTTTTAAAGCCATTAATGGGCCAGCCCAACCCTTTTAAGTAATTTATTAGAAGAGTAAAGCCTTTCCATTGAGATGTTTTTATAGCTCTAGTCTATCTGTCTAAAAACATCTCAAAGTTAAAACTCACTCCTACGTTTGCAAATCAAGGACACATGTCTGGATGAAGCATTTTTAGTGACTCTTTATACTCAAGATGACATTCTCTGAAGTAGGAAAAAATAGAGTATTTTGAGAAATTGAAATTTGGCTAGACAAATAATGAACCCACAAATCATTGTTTCCCAAATGTTTTATATAAACGGTGTGTTAACTCTCGTTTCCCACTGTTCAAATCATGTAGTGAGTGAGGAGTTACCCTCTTTCTGCCAAAAATGCCATCAGAGCCTTGTGAGCTAATTGGAAAAATGATCATGAAAGAAAAACAAAGAATGTTATAGAACCCTACAAAGCTAAGAAAAAATTTAAAGTATTGTAAATACATCTGGATAAGAAAGGAATGTGAGATTTAGGATCTAGTGTTAAGGGAACAAAAGACACTTAATATACTTTCTCAAGTGCACGTCTGCCCACAGATTGCACACACTGGACGAGGTTCTTTAAGACATTTCAGTGTAGTATACATTTTCTTCCAGTCACATTCTAAATTCATCTTCCACAATATATTATCAAACCCTAAATCCATTTACCCACACATATGTTTAAGTCTTTTGTTGAGGTATCCAAACAGGCTGGAGAGCACTTCATTTGCTAAACAACAAATCAGAAAACAGAACTATCTGTTACTTTGTTGAATTTGATTGCTGGCTTGCAGAAAAAGGTTTATGCAGGAGATACACTCACAAGAAAACAACAAGGAAAGTTCCCTTGGATCCCCCTGGGTCTCCTAGAATTTAGCCACAGAATAAGAAACATGTTCCATCTTTGAAATCACTTGAACCTTTGCCTTAGAAACCCCCTAATTTCAAGGTGAACCTATAGGATTCAGACCCATGTTACAGTGCTGATTTGGGAACCATTTGATAATCTTAGGAAGGCATGTTTATCAGTTTATGTCCTCAAATCTATGGGTATCATTTATTTAGTCCCATTTCCAGCTATTTGTGTTAACCTCAACCACCATCAGTGTGTTACACATCTTTCTAAATGTGACAGTCTTAATTACAAACAGCTGTTTGTAATAATGCATGCTTGACCTAACTGTGCTCAATGTTATAGGCAATCTTGTGTCTTGTGTTCAACAGGTGCTTGAAGGAATGCAATGGTTTGCATAGCTAAATCCAAATCTGTAGTACATGTCACTAGGTCTTGGCAGGGTGGGTACAAAGTAAGAATCTCTGGGAGTAAGATTGGTCCCTTGAAAGAAATATTTTTTTAAACCTCTGTCTTCCAAGACTCCTCAATTTTTCCCTCTCGTTTCTTTCACTCTCATCCAAGAGCAGATGCTGCTCCCTGCCTCCCATCTTCTGCCCTAAATGATTCCTGCTCATCTGTCTAACCTCATCTCCTCCAGTTCTTCCCCTTATCACCATGTGCATCTGCAGTGGCCCGTCTTTTCCTCAAGGGCACCAGACTGACCCTTCTCTCAAACCATTTTCCATTGCTCTTCTCCCTGCCTGGAATGTTCTTATACTCTCCTGTCCTCTGTTCTCTCTGCCTGCAATGTTTTTCATCCTCTCCCAAAGGCTGGCTCTCTCATCATTCACTTCTTAGCTTGAGCATTTTCTGTATTTAAAAAAAAAGCTTTCCCTGACCACCACAACTAATATATTTTCACTCAAATTTCTCTCCACCTCATTTCCCTGTTTAGTATTTTTTACAGCACTTACCACTAACTGGTGAAATTATCTCATTATGAAATTATCTCATTAATTTATTTCCTCCTTATTGTCTATGTTCCTCAGTGGAATAATAGCTCCCTGAGGAGCATCTCGACGTGTTTATGGTGGGCTCTTAAACATACTTGTTGAAGAAGTGAGTAAATGAATATTGCAATTACTTTTAGTCTCTTCATTGCTACATAGTGATGGGGAGCTCTGGTTTTGAAGTCAGAACTGTATTTGAATTCCAGCCTTGATAATTACCAGCTGAATAAACTTTTGCAAGTTAACAACCTTCTCTGAACTCCAGTTTACTCACCTGTAAAGTAAGAATAATAATGTCTACCTCATTGGGTTTTGTGAAGGTTGAACAAAATAGAGCATCAAACACTGATTAAAGTGTCTGCTCCACAAGAAATGCTCAGTAAACATTAGTGACAAAGTAGTGCTTCTCTCAAAGGATATTTGCATTTGAAAAGATCTCAGGAAGAGACTAAATCTTAATGAGAAGATGCTTGCCTTTCAATCAATGGGATGCCTATTACTAGTGTAGTTTCTTTTGGCAGAAAAGAGATCATGTTAAGAAAGAAAGTTAACTAGCACCCTGCACATCATAGTTTGAAGACAGTGTTTCCAATGGAGAAGGAAGAACTGTCTTTTAGAGGGTGAGACGGGAGGTCAGATATTGGTGAGAAGAAGGTCTTATCCAGCAGCGTTTCCTGGGTGGCTTTATCTTAATCAAGTATTAGCCTTGCAGACCCCAAAAATGTCAGTTTCTCGGAGTTGATAACACTAAGTGAGACTGCCTTGCAATGTCCACACTGAAGCACATAAACTAGAGACCAGTTTGTTGAATTAGAACAAGAACTCTTAACTTTGAGATGGAAAATATTCCTATTAGCCTAAGCTGTCCATTTTCCCCCTCTATGGAAAAAAAATCTGTGAAAGCCAAATTTTGATATAAAAATATGTTGGTGGGCAAGGAGAACTATTTGTGGGTCTCAAACATTACTGGATATATGCTGTCAGACACTAATGCATCCATCTGCATTGCCAAATCCTTTGGTGGTGCTGGAGGGGTGCTATCAGCTTTCTTCTTCTAACTCCTGGTTTTTAATGTTTCCTCACCTTCAATTGTCACTTTCCTTAGATAATCTTAATATCACTTATCTTGCAACTGCTTGGGTCTTACTAATTAAGACAGGTGAGAGTTGGAAGAAATGTTTCAGCCACTCAGTTCTATGCTAATTTCCTAGAATTAATTTTCTATAATTGTATTCTCAAAACATCTTATTGTTAGGGTCTTATTATGCCTTAGTATATATTATGTTTGCAATCTATGTCTGTGAGTTCACACATTTGAAAATTGTCAGTGACTGTAGGAGTGATAAGGATTTGCAGACATTGGGACAGTTCAAAAATATTCCATTTTCGTCCTCCCAATAACATGGTTGGATTGCAGTTCTTTACCTCCTCGAAGGGATGTGTGATGATTGACTTGCTTAACTAAAAAAATGAGTGAAAGTGGTATGTGACACTTACAGATGGGAGTCTTTAAAGTCCAGGCATAATTAGCCATGCTTACTGTCCCTCTGCTACAGCATCTGGTGATATGCCAGGTAGTAGAGACTTCATCAGTCTTGATCCCCAAGTTCATGGAGAAGATCCCACTGCCCACACATGATGGGCATGTCATGTGTGTGAGAAATACCTCACAGTTGCTTTAAGCCATTCAGCTTTTGCAGTTATTTATTTATGCACCATAACCCAAGCTATCTTCACTAACATAGAAATGAAAATCTCTAGAGTGGACACCTAGATGATATCACTCTTGATGTTATCTGGTTTTTCTTTCCTGCAGAAGTAGTCCAGATTCACCATCTATAAATTAAGATTTTAGATCAGAAGATGTCTAAGGTTCTTCCCAACTTCAGTTGTACTTCTCCGTTTACTGATGATTTTCCTGAGTGCTACCTTTAGGTTCATGTGCGCATGGATCCATTTGTGTTTCCATTCAGCAGCCTGTTCAGATGAGTTTTCAACACTTTTGTGGTCTGATCCTAGGATATTCTTTTTTGGAGATCTTTTGGAGAAAGAACTGTGTTGTTTTTTTCATAGTGTAAAGGAAGATTCCCAGACATATTTTTGCTATTTACAAGAGATTTCTTTCCCAGGGTTTTGAGATAATAGAAACAGAGCTCACTCAACTTTTTTCATAGAAATTGGGAGGTAAAACAAAAAGCTATTGGTGACACTATGAAAAGAAAACATGGCTAAAAAAAAAAAAAAAAACATGGCTATCGGCTAAAAAATATTGAGGAGGGAAAAAATGGTTCATTGAGCACATGGGAGAAATACTGAAATACTTTGGGAGGAAGAAAACACCCTCATGAAAAGTAAAATATCTGCTATTAGGAATGATTGAGAAAAAGCAACGCTTAAACTAAGTGTATCAACAACCAGTCAATGGACTATGTTTCACAGGTAACAACTCTCTCAGCAGAAGTGATTACTCATCATTAAGATTTATTCAGTTAGCCAAGCAAATGAGAGGGAGAATGCCTCTGCTGAGTCTTCCTTATTTCTCACACGTTCATCTTGAATTCCTCACTGAGGATAGTATATGGAATGACTAAATCTCAACTACTAATTCAAAGCCCTTTTTCTCTTCACTATCCCAGGATACAAAATACAGCTGAGAACAAAGTTAGAGCATAAAACACAGCCTTTCCTCCCCTGAGCTCGAATAACAGACTTGTAGCCAAATGGAATTTTACCAAACTTTCTAAAATGAGTAACATTGTGTGAGCACTGTTCCCTTGGGAACTGTATGAAAATGAGATGTCTATCACAAAGGATTCTCCAAGAAAAACCCTCAAAGAAATGGGCATTTGTCTTGACCTATAGACAACTGCAGAAAATTACAAAAACCTAAGAACAGCTTAAACTAAAAAACTTGAATTTTTCCCAAATATGATAATAAAAAACATATGAAAATTTATTGAAAGTCTATTATTCATTCTTTCAACAACATTTATTGATTGTATATAAGGTGCCAAGAATTGTGCTAGATGTTTTCACATGAACTGTATCATTTGGTCAAGAGCTCTGTAAAGTACAGATGAATTTATAGCTGAATGGCTTACCTAAAGTCATGCACCTATAAGGCCTCTTAGCCAAGAGATAGTTATTAAGGTTTACTATATTCCAGCACTTTTCTATGCACTAGGGTGCATCAGTAACATTCGGCTGTGGGGGGGGGGGTTCCAAGAATGGGAGTACAAATTGAGGCTCCTATACTACAAAGCTAAATATTTAAAATATAAATGTTACCTATGCACAATGAGGCCAAACAAACTGAAACATCAGAGTTTGGAGCAGAGAAAGATTTATTGCAGGGCCATGCAAGAAGAATGGGTGGGTCCTGCATACAACCAGCTGTATGCATCTCCTCCCAAATTCACATTCAGTAATGTTGCATTGGCAGTTTGAATTTGGCCGTGGTGGGAGAATTTACACCATGGCAAATGGAAAACACTACAAATTGGTTCATTGTTGTTGTTGCTGCTGTTGTTTTCAGAGAGCCTCTTGTTAAACATTTACCAGCATACCACTACTTGTGACAACCTAACTGTTGAATAAAATATGTTCTATCCCCCAACCTTGAAAAATATACCTTCAAAATAATCTAGGAGGCCAAGTTTGAATTTATAATTCCCAGATTCCTGTTGTTCTGCACCAGATTTTGACAGGGAAGGGAGAACCAGCCCGTAGACTCTAGCCCTCGGCCGGCAACCTGAGGCCACAGCTCTGTCCACTTCTCATCAATCTCAAGTTTCACCCTTCACTGGGAGGAAGATCATGTGGACACTCCACATGTAAGCTCATCTATCTGTACACCACACACACATGCAGAGCTGCCCCTGGACCACCCCTTGGGCCTAGGGTTTTTCATATCAGGGGTGCTGTACAACCTCAGTGGCCTAGCAGAAGAGAAGAGAATGGTTACAGACCCTGGTAGCAGACACAAGTCTTTGCAGGTCTGAAATGTCAGGGTCTGGGTTCACAGAGCATCATCTAGAATGGAGGGATGGTACAGGCTCCAGGTGGGTCCCCTGGTCCCATGTGAAGTCACCTATGGGGAGTGGTATGGATGGAGAGGGGCCAGAGTAGAGCCCCCTAAAACACAGGGCACAGCATAGAGTCCTCTATTGTTTGTTCTAAGAATGATACTAAATACAGAAGTCTCAAAGTCCTCATGGAGCTCATATTTCACTAAGAGGACATATAATAGTTTAAATATCAACTATTTAAATATTTTTAAAAAAATTATTTTCAAGATCAAATTGGTTATATTACCACCCCTCTTTAAGATTAGTAGTGACTATTAATCATAAGATTAATGGTGACTATTTATGGACAGATTATTTTTTCAGAAATTACTAAGTTCTTGGAGACTGACTAAAAATTCAGAGCTTGGCTATTGATTTTAGTTCACAAAATGATTACCAATATTTACTTTTCATCACAGTATTTGTTATGATGTCTGAGGAAGGACTCAGGACAGCTTCCCACTCAATATAAGTGTTCCTTCTACCTACCTGAATGAGTCCTTTTGCAGATTCTGGGCTGGGCTTACTCCTTGCTCATGGGTCCCATCACCCTAGATAATGAAAGTATTTTTGTTATTTACCTGAAAATTAGAAACTTGTGGGCACAGAGAGCTGGTTTTTCAGTGCTTACCAGCATACCACTGGGTTACACATATGTATGGTAAATACTTCAGTGTAGACTAAAAAAAATTTTTAACAGCTATTACTTTTGGGAAAAGTAATTCAAAAGAAAGAGAAGGAAGGCTTTTCATTGATTGTATTTCCATATTTTTCTGAATAATAATATGAGGTCAGTGGGATTATGGGTCATTTTGGTTTTCTTCTTTATAGAGAAGTATGTATAAATTATAGTCTTTTTAATATCATTAATTTTTGTGTGTGTGTTTTCAACCTTTATGAAATGACTAAAATTTAAACAGAAAGAATGCTACTATCTATTGACTGTATAGGAAGTATCATGTGCAAATCCTGTTAGTTTTTCCTCCTTCAAAAGTGGAAATGGTGTAAACAGCAGAATCTTTCCATAGGCACTAGATTTCACTGAAACTAAAGAGTCCTGCCAGTTAGCAATGTTTTCTTAAGCCCAAGTCACCCTCTTTAGCATCACCAGATGCTACATATGATACAGGTATGTTGCCACTGGAGTCTCCAGGCTCCAGTGGCTTTCCTCCTCTGGAAACACCGCCCACCTTCAAATCTGCAAGTGAGATCTTGCTCAGTCTCATCAAATTCTGCCACTTGGACGACACCAAAGAAGCCTTTCACGTAATCAAGACCATCTTTCATTTGTGCATGCTCACTGAAATGAGGGCATCATTCATTCTATTTCTGTTTAAAATAAAAACGGAGTTACAATGTGTTTCTAATGTCTAACTCATTGGCTGTACTTAAGTTCAATTAGCTGTAATTAACATGGAATTAACTTTTAAAATAAATTTTTCTTCAGCCTAAACCTAAAAGAAACACATGGGCAAAATATCAACATTTCTGGCTCTGGTACGGATGTCACCTCTTGCGCGTTTTGTGACCTTCTGTAGTCCATGAACCTCTACAGTCTCATTTTCTCTATCTGAAACCCAGAATTTTAACATTGTTTGCCACTGCCAGGATAGTACACTGAGAGACCACATATGAAAGCAAGCTGAAAACTGTAAAGGGTTAATACAGATAGAAGAGAGGCCTCAGGGAAACGCTTATTTTTTATTTTTTTTTCAATCTTAAAGAGGCTTCTCACAGTCAAGAGTAGGATTTGTCTGTTTGCTTTCAATGTGGGAATTAATTCTTTATGTGCAGGTGTTTAAACTTTAACCTTAACAGGTTTGTTTATTGTTGTCGTTTTGTTTTCTTTCACTCTTCTGTTAGAAACCGTGTTCATGCAACCCAGTTTTTCAACAATGTTCTGAAGGCTGGAACAGAATTTACCTAATTTATTCCAGTAATTGTTACTAAAGCACAAAGTGTGAAATAAAAGTCAGTGGAGTGTATGGACACGAAGGGGGGAAAGCGGCAGGGGGCGGCGGTGGTGGTGTGATGAATTGGGAGATTAGGATTGACATGTATAAACTGATGTGTAGACAATGGATCACTAATAAGAACGTGCTGTATAAAAAAGTAAATTAAATTAAGTTAAATTTTAAAAAGTCAGTGGAGTGTATTTCTACACTATTATGTCATCTTAATGTTTAAAATATAATTAACTGATTGCTTCTGGCATACCTATCATCTCAGTTACTGTGGGTTTAAAGTGCTGGCAACACTGATGGAGGACCCCCATGTCCACACACCTCCTCCTCCCATATGTGGGAAACAAAACCTGCCTGATTTTCACTGGATTCCTGCGTGTCAGTCTTTTGACCTGGAAACTTGGGGGAGGGAAGAAGGAAGATGGAGGAGGAGACCACTGATGAAAGGACACAGTTTAAATTTTACTGTGAAAGAGCTGACAGGGCATCATTAATGGAGGGGATGCTGCAGTTCTGGAAGGAGGGAGTTATCCTGGGCAGGAGACCTTAGAAGAGGCCACGGAGAGTGGATCTGCATTTTCTCTCTCTCTCTCTCCCTCCCTCCCTCCCTCTCTCCCTCCCTCCCTCCCTCCCTCGTCTCTCCTCCCTCTCTCTCTCTTTCTCTCTCCTTCTCTCTCTCCTTCTCTCTCTCCTTCTCTCTCTCTCCTTCTCTCTCTCTCTCTCTCCTTCTCTCTCTCATTAACTCTTTTGTGGCTGCCTGTCTGAGTCTCACAGCTGTGGAGTCCTTCAGGCAAGAATCAACAAGTTGTGGGCTGAGGCTGTTTGGGTGTCTTCCTGGGAAGGGTGGTGTTTGGTGAGAGGAGGGCAGAGGGCTCATAGGTCACTTTCCTGGACTTCAGTTGCCACCTGCACACTTTCTTTTAATGGAATCTGGACCCCCGTTAAGAACTAGGACCTGAGACTTGCCCACCAGCCCTCCCCCTGCACGGGGCACGCACCTACTGAAGGCCCGGCAGCCAGGCTCTGGGTCCCTGGCAGGCTGCCCACCCTGGTCTTTCCCTTTTGTTGCCCTAAGGGCTGTGTGTTGGGAGTCAAGTCACTTGGCAACCAGGTGCCTGCAGAAAAGCCCCATGCCCTCTGGCTGCTACTGTTCACTCCAGCCAAAGCGGCAGAGAAAGGAGGGCATTGGGCTCAGGGGGGACCATCCCAGCCTTCCTACTAGCCCCTGAGAACTAGTCAAGCTCCCTCCAAAGAGACTCATATGGAATATTCTATGGGCACGGAGGTACCACCTCATCTCTGCTCAGGTGGGAGCTAGTAGCTCCTCCCTGTTAAATGTGCATCTCAATGTCTTTTCTCCAAGTGCGTTTTTCAACAATAAAGCTATTGCCGAGAACAGGTGGGACAGGAGTAACGGAGTTCCTTCACTTGCTGCTGCTGGCGCAGGGGCAGGAGATAAGACAGGTGAGAACTGTTCTGCTTTTACCAGGAAAGATTCTAACTACTGCAATGCATTGCAGTGAGTCCTGGGGTTTTGTGGTTTTAGGCACTAGTAGAAGTTAAAGTATTTTCTCTTTCTAACTCCTTCTCCTCTAGGCCATAAAAGCTCTTCACTTTTTTTTTTTTTTTTTTTTTTTTAAATCTCCAAGCTCCCGTCAGGAGTTGCTACACCTTCAGATTGGGACATCCTTCCTCATTTGCAAACCTCAGCTGTGTCTGGGGGCAGGGCAGCAGTGGTGCTGCCAGGAACAGGAAGAAAGGCTTCCAAGTCAGAGCAGTACATCAGACGTAGGGAAACTGGGGGCAGATACATCTGGAAGGTGACGGGCATCAGGAGGCTACCTGCCCAAAGGACATTGAAGATCAAAGCTGATGTTTTCTTTCCTTGGTAAATTTTGCATGACTTGGCACACAATGCACATCTGAGAACAGGTATAACTGAGCTCAACTTTCCCTTATTTTGAAGGGCTTGTGGATTCGGGTCTACGGATTGGGGGTGGGGTGGGGGGAGTATCCAATTGGAAATCCAGTCACATGCATCTCACGGCCATGTGGGCTGAGATGGGGATGGTCCATCCGGCATTAGGAATAGGCTTGATTTTGGAATGCAGTGGATCTGATTGCTTCTTGGCAGCTTCCTTTTCCCAATTATGTTTGGCTTAGTCTCGTAGTCAAATTACTTTGCAGTCCCTAAGCTGATCCAGGAAGCATACAGCGGGCACAGAGAGGATACTGTCTAAAAAGTAGACTGGGTGAAGGGGGAGGGGGGGTTCTGGCTGGAAACTGGAAATGTTCACTAACTAATCCACCACCCAGCCCAAAGAAAGTGACTGTATATTACACCTTGGCCCTTTGTTAAGCCCCCAAACTGAATGTAACATGCTTTTTTAGAATATTGGTCAATTAAGGCTATTGTGCCCTCTTTCAATTATTTTGCTTCCTGAATATAGCTCAAGAAGACATAGGACAGGTATTTTGAATTGATTTTATTTGAAAACATAGAATTTCTCATAATGAATATATGTTCTGTTGCAAAGATTTAGAAACCTTCTTAAAATCTAGACCCAGTACTCTGCTTTACCTTGGTAAACAAATGAATTGATAATTTGAGTTTCAATCTGAATGTAGTAATGCCACCAGACTGAAGCTAAAATTTTCCTTTTTATAATTTAGGAAGGAAGTGTTTGCATAAAATGTGATACCTTAAAAAAAATCTGGTACTTTAAATAAGGGAGCAGTCAGAAGGGTAAACCTACTCAAGAGAATGGTCCAGTTTTACTAATGGCTTCATAGAATTCATTATTCCCATGAGAGTATATTCATGGATTATTAAGTAACTCAGCCACTTATTAAATCAAGGTAGAGAAAAAAAAGCAATAACTTCTAAAAGTTAAAAGGACTTAGGCAGCAAATGTAATGAGTAGAGTATGTATGTATTCAAACCATATTAAAGTTCACACACTACAAATGCAGTTTGGTCAACTTCTACCTTACCAAGTGGAAACTGAGTTTTATGATTTAAAGGTTGTGTATAAAGGAATAATAATATTTTAAGCCTTTATGGTGTAATGTCTGAAAACTTCTTCCTGTCCTCTCCTTTCAATGATGAAATGTCGGATGGTGAGGTCAATGAACAACCAATAATCATGAGAGTTAGC